>NC_132857.1:51115910-51415910 GCF_048164855.1 Canis lupus baileyi | reverse complement strand
TTAAATGTGTTCATAGGGAAAAATATGCTAAGAGGGCATTAGAATGTCCCCTTTATGCCAAAAAGTCCATTAGACTGGTAGCCCATACAGAGGGAGGTAACTCAAGGGAATATCCTGAAGTAGAAGGCATTGGATGACAAGAAAACAGTAATAAAGAATAGTTTTCCCTAGCATGAGAAGTATAATCCCTTTTCTAAGTAGAAGTGCTTAAACCCTCTGCCACTATATTGAGATGCCATTTTTATTTATTTAGATTTTGCTTTTTGTTTAATTAAAGGTTGTAATAAGATGACCCCATTTTTTACAAAAAGTCACAACTGCTATATTGCAAAAAAAAAATTTGTATAGTATCCACTAAGAATAAATTAAAATTTTGTTAGGGGTATTTGGGTTGTGTTTTATTCTTTCAGGCTTTAAATTTCATATCAGTCCCTTTTATTAGAACATGATGTTTATATATATATATATATATATATATATATATACACTTTATAATATCTAGTGCATAATAGTTTTATTGTGCTTCACAGATACCATGTTTTTTTTTTTTTTGTTGTTGTTGTTGTTGTTTTTTACAAATTGAAGTTTGTGGCCACCCCTCATTGGTGCCACTTTTCCAACAATGTTTGTTCATTTCATGTCTCTGTGTCACATTTTGGTAATTCTCGCAATATTTCAAACTTTTTTATTATTTTATTTGTTATGGTGAACTGTGACCAGTGACTATGGCTCACTGAAATTTCAGATGACGGTTAGCATTTTTTAGCAATAAAGTATTTTTAATTAAGATATATACTTTTTTAAGGCATAATGCTATATTGTACAATTAGTAGACTATAGTATAGTGTAAACATAACTTTTATATGCACTGGGAAACCAAAATAATTATTTGACTCACTTTATTATGATATTTGCAGTATTGAGGTGGTTTGGAACCAAATCCGCATTATCTCTGAGGTAGGTCTGTACGAACTTCCTATTTTTAAGTATGTGATGGCATTTTAAGATATGTAAGACAGTTTGATGTCTTTATTTCTTCTGAAGATGGGGCACTAGACAGTTACTGGTTGAAAATGAGTAAATAAATGACTGAATAAATACAGAAATACATGGGGGCATATATGATTTTCTATCCTGGGTCAGATTCATGATTTCTATGATGTTGCCCTGCCAGGTTCTTTTTTTTTTTTTTTTTTTTAAGATTTTATTTATTTATTCATGAGAGACAGAGAGAGAGAGAAAGAGAGAGAGGCAGAGACACAGGCAGAGGGAGAAGCAGGCCCCACAGGGAGCCCAATGTGGAACTCGATCCCGAGACTTCGAGGATCATGCCCTGGGCTGAAGGCAGCGCTAAACCGCTGAGCCACCCAGGCTGCCCGCCCTGCCAGGTTCTTAAAATATAGATTTGCATTAAATGATTATGAACTCACTATATAAACACTTCTTATAATAGTGATGAAGAAATTAAAGAAAAAACCCTAATTCTACTACACATAAATAATCATTATAATTTGAAACATCATTTCAGACACTTTTTCTTCATTCTTTGCATGCATACCACCTAGGCACATACCCACATACATATAGACATATTTATAGACAGAAATGAGAGAAAAATTATAAGGATAGAATCATCCTACATTACTATTTTTGTTTTTTTAAAAAATAATATTACTTGATTTTAACAGAAGTAAAGGAAATCAAAGTAAAACCAGAGGAGTTTTGGTTCTTAAATAAGTGGTCCTTTATAATAAGAAATTCCTAAGTGATTTCACTGAAGTTGAGATAAAAAGGAAAAATCTTAAGAGATAAGGATAATTATATTTTTACTGTGTATTATTCCATCAGTTTATTTCTTGCAATGGAAAGTAAGAGATTAACGTATTTCCTTTTTTCTACCTCTTAATTTTTAGTAGTTATATTAAATTTGTATTTTGAAAAAAAATAAATTTGTATTTTGTCAAGTTGTGTAACACTTGGCATTCTATTTTGTAAGAATTTTTCACAGCTATTAAGTTTTACCTTTATATTTAAAAGCATTCAGTGCTTACTACGTGCTCTTTGTTCACTGTGAATTATTTTGGGAAGTGGTCCCTCAGGAATTCCATTATTGGGAACTGATGCCCCCAAATAAGTACCTTTTTTTTTTTTTTAGGAGAATAAATTTCTTTGGTCAGTAGATTGAGAAACTGAATCCTGTAAAGTTCTATGGAGTAAAGTTTTGGCTTATGCAACTTGATTATAAAATAATAGATTGCTAATTTAGTTTAAATGTGAGAGTATTATTTTCTTTTAGTTGTGTATTTAAGAAGATTGGGGGATTATATGTGTCCCAGCAAAACCTTGGAATATCTGGTCATTCACAAAAAAGAACCAGTATGAAATCCAGTGGGTTCTATAAATGTAGGGATCCAGAGGCCATCTCACAGGGCATTCTGAGGCTGTCATACTTACCACTTTTAGTACACCTGCTGAGGTCCACTCTGTAGTCCTATTTCTGGAAGACCTGAAATGAAAGGACTCAGTTTCTTTGAGGTATCCATAGAAAAATTTCCCCCAATTTTTCCTATTAGAATATGTTGTACCTCTTTTAATCTTTCCTTTCATTTGATAATGGGAGAATGGTGTTAAAGCAGCCATATATTTTAATCATACTCTGTTAATATGGATTTTCTTTGTAAAGACCCATTCAATTAGAGGACAAAGGACCTGCTATGTCTCCATCCTGTAAAAATAAATCTAGTCCTTATTTATATTAACATGTCTCCGTATTTCCATTCACTAGTTTTTTATTTTGATTCATTTCTTGGCTGGCTGAATTTGGTTATCAGGGATATGTGTGTGTTTGTGTGTGTATGTGTGTGTTTTATAAGAGGAACTCATAGTTGCTCTATTTCTTGAATAATTGAATATTTGAAAGTGTTCATAGGTTGCTTTTATGCTTTATGGAAAATTTGGGCACTATATGATTGGGTATCATATTTTCCCCTTAGAACTCTGAAGATATTGTTCTCTCATCCCCAGATAATGGTGAATGCTGCTATAGAAAAGTCTAAGGCCAATCTTGATATTTCTGCCTATGTGCCCACAGCATTTATATTTTTTTCCACAGCATTTATATTTATATATTCTTTCTCTTAAGATCTATAACCTCATAGAAATATGTCTTAGTATTAATTGTTTGAAATCCAGTTTTTCTAGAATTTATTTATTTATTTGTTTGTTTAAAAAAGATTTATTTATTTATTTTAGACAGAGCTCAGGGGGAGGGTTAGAGAATATCTCAAAGGAGACTCCGTGCTGAGTGTGGAGCCCAGTGTGCAGCTCTATACCACCACCTGAGTCAAAACCCAGTAGGACACTTAATGGACTGCTTCATCCAGGAGCCCCAGGAACAGTTTCTTATTTTATGTATTTGGTTTTAATCAAAGAAAAATTTTTCTTCTATTGTATCATTTTTTTCCTGTTTATTTGTTCTCTCTCTCTCTCTCTTTTTTTTTTATCAAGAATGTCAAGTGTGTATAGGCTGGATCTTTTTTTCCTTTTATATTGATCATCTCATTTTTTATGTATCTTTTAAGAAAATTCCACTTTGTGTGGTTTGTTTTTGTTTGTTTTCATACTTGTCTTCTCTTTTCCTGTTTCAGTACTGAGTGTTTTGGGTTTTTTTTGTTCTTTCTTTTATGGCTTTAATCTATGTGTGTGTGTGTGTGTGTGTGCGTGTGCGTGTGTGTGTTTAATCTCCAGCTTTTTCATTACCCTATCAATTTGCTTTTCATTATCTTTTCTTATTTCATACTTTTCTTTGAGCCTTTTTTTGAAGTTCCTCATAGTCTCTGTCATTTTTTTTTTTGAGACTGTAGAAAAATAATTTGTAAGGTCTTCCCATATTTTCTAAGACAGTGACATTTCTTTAGCTGTCATTTCCCTATTTCCTTTCACCCCTCTTTGATAGTTCTGTATAAATTCTTTGCTGATTCTTTTTTGGTTCTTACTCAGTTTTTAGTAGGTTTAATTCCACTAAGAACAGGTATTGCCTGAAAAAAAAAATGTGTGTGTGTCAGATGCTCTGGGGACATATATCACTTCTATTTGCAGTACTATAAAGGTCACTGTGATTCTGTAGTCCTGTGAGTCACAGGAATCTCTGTAATAAATGGTTTGGTGATTGCTATTTCCCTTTTTCATCTCCTCTTTGCAGTCTCTCTGTGCAAAGAAGCTTGATCATTGGCAATGCATAACCTTGTTGGGTTTTCCTCCGTCCTATTGTGGTTGTAGACATGATTTTTTGGAGAAACCTGTCTTATCCTAGGTGGATGCTGAAACTATTACCCTAAGCAGAGTTTCAGTGGGCTTTACTGTTCCATGTTTAAGGAAATCTCTTTTCTGCCAGAGATCTAAAAAGGTGTGGTTTGGTTCTCAGCATTACTCCTCATTTTGATTCCAGATATCACCTAATATAGTGATTCTTTTTTTATGATAGTTTGTGGTTTGTGGTTGTGGCTGTGACTTTGTTTCATTGATGATGAGGTGTTCATTATTTTTTGTTCTTTTAGTTTTTTTTTTTTTTTTTTTTTTTTTAGTTTGTTTCTGCAGTAGACTACATAGCAGTGTCTTCCTGCTGTCATGTTTTTTAGTTTTTTAACTGCCTCTGTTGGCTCATAGGCTCTCCCTCTTCCCACCACTCCACCTCGCTCCTCTAATCTCTTCCACTCTTTAGCTACCTACCCTAAAATTAGGAGCTTTTCCAAAGCCCTGCTTTTAGTCTATTTTCTCTAGCATAATTTTCTCTTTTCAAGTGACTTCATCTAGACCTATGTCTTTAATCTTCACCTCTCTTCTAATGATTTTTGTGTGTGGTTTCTTTCGGTTTTATTGAGGTATAATTGATATACAGCACTGTAGATGCTTAGGGTGACTTGAATTGCATATATTATGAAATAATTACCACAGTAAGTTTAGTTAACATCTATAATTTCATATTCTAATAATTTTCAGGTTAGCAGCTTGGCATTGACTCATCTGGATATTCATAATACCTCACAATTTGTATCCAAAAGGAATTGTTTCTTTTCTTTGCATTCTCTAAAATTATTAAGGTTAGAGGTAACCATAATTTTTATTTCCCATGCTTCGCTCTACTAATCATTTACCACTTGTGACTAATACTAATTTCTTTTGTGTCCATTTTATCTTCTCCTTGAGACTGTAAGTCCATTGGAGGCAGGGAAGTGTCACAGAACATCACATAGAATATATAGTTGCTAAAAAGAGTAAATAAAAATAAGAAAAATATATGTAGTCAATAAAAAATTGATTTGAATTTTTTGAAAGCTAATTTCAGCTTTCAATAAGTCTGTTACCAAGATGGCTTTAATGTCTTTTTGTATATTTTTTGTATACTTTTAACTCTTGGCTTTACTTTCTATAGATCCCCTAAATTATCATATCTTTGAAGCATTTAAGACTATACCATTTCTCAAACAGGATTATGTTGCTGACTTCTTATGTTCTTTTACTCACCTCCCCCTTATAAATTTTTTTTTGTTTTTTAAATGACCCCGCTCTTAGTCAAACTTTAAAAATATCATCATCAAGAATTTTGGGTGGTTTTGTAGAAAATATTAAGATTTAAAATTAGATGTCTAAATTAAACTTGTTCATATTTAGTACATTTCTTTTGAGCTATTAACTTCTTAATAAATATTTTTTTGTAAATGCTTGTAAACATGAATTTTTTCATATATTGGAAAAGGAAAGCAATAAATGCCAAGAGATTGAATGAAGAAATCAATTGTGTATCATATGGTAAAACCCTAAAGTTGACACATATTGGTGAACATTTCTTTCTTGGCACTGAGGGCATATCCCTTTGAAACCTTCATTGTAAAAGTGAAGCTATTATTGTAAAGCTTAAGATTTTGACAATAAGAACTGCTTCTCGATATGAGAAGCTTGTTGAATTTCTCATTAAAGCAAAACCCATAAACTTCTTTGAAGACAGATACTTTTGAAAGGATCTGGCATGGTTTAAAGAAAAAGTGGATCCTTTAGGTTATATGAGCAGGCAAGCCATTGCATTACATTTACATATTAAACTGTACACACAAGATCTGGACCTTATTGTGGAAAGAAATTTCTTATGTAATTAATTAAAAAATAGTTAATAGACTTGGATTTTTAGAATAGTTTTAGGTTCTCAGCAAACTTGAAAATAAAGAATGCCTCACCTCCAGAACCTCCCCCATCAACAAATCCCTGCCAGAGTGGTACATTTGTTGCAATCCATGAGCCAACACTGCCTGTCATTATCAACAAAAGTCCTCAGTTTTCCCTGTGATTCACCTTTTTATGCCTCCCTTCCTCCCTCCCTCTCTCCCATAGAACCCTGGTTAACCACTGATCTTTTTTTTGTCTCCATAGTTTTGTCTTTTCTAGAATGTCTCATAATTGGAATTATATAGTATATAGCTTTGTTATATTGACTTCTGTTGACAATGAATGTACCTTTTCATGGCTTGATAGCTCATTTCTTTTTAGGGCTGCATAATATTCCATTGTGTGACATACCACGGTTTGTTTATCCAGCCACCTTTTTAAGGACATTTTGGCTGTTTCCAAGTTTCGGCAATTCTGAATAATGCTGCTATACACATTTATGTGCAGCTTTTTGTGGATTTAAGTTTTCAACTCATTTAAGTGAATACTATGGAGTGTGATTGCTGGGTTGTATGGTAAGAGTACGTTTAGCTTTCACTTTGTAAGGAATTGCCAGTGTTCCAAAGTGGCTGTATCATTTTGTAGTCCCAATGAAAATGAGTGAGAGTTCCTATTGCTCCACATCCTCATGTATTTGGTGGTGTCAGTGTTTTGGATTTTAGCCTTTCAAAGATATGTGTGATGGTATTTTGTTGTTGTTTTAATTTATAATTCCCTAATGACATATGATACTGAGCATTTTCATATGCTTATCTGTCATCTGTATAGCATCTTTGGTGAGATATCTGTTGAGAACTTTTGCTTATTTTTATGATGATTTGTTTACTTATTGTTGAGTTTTGGGAGTTCTTTGTATACTTTGAATGAGCCCTTTATCAGATATGTCCTTTGCAAATATTTTCTTCCAGTTCGTGGGTTGTCTTCTTATTTTCCTAACAATGCTTTTTGAAGAGCAGAAGTATTTAATTTTAATGAAGTTAAACTTAATAACTCCTGCCCCCTTGCCCTATACCAGGATTATACCTTTGTTGTTGTATCTAAAAAATCATGGCCAAACCAAGGTCATCTAAATTTTCTCCTATACTATCTTTTAGCTATCATATAGTTTTACATTTTACACTTAGATCTGTGATCTATTTTGAGTTATTTTATGTGAACTGTATAAGGTCTGTGTCTAGATTCAAGTTTTTTTGCATATAGATGTCCAGTTGTTCCATCACCATCTGTTGAAAAATCTATCTTTATTTGAATTGCCTTTGTTCCTTTGTCAAAAATCAGCTGACTATATTTTTGTAGGTCTATTTCTGTGCTCTCTATTCTGTTCCTTTGATCTATTTGTCTGTTCTTTCGCCAGTACTACACTGTCTTGATTACTGTGTTACTGTGAAATTAATTTTTAAAATAATAATTAGCAAACTGTTTAAGTGGTTTTTGTTAAGATTTGTGAAGTAAGTTATCTTAAACCAATTTCTCTTATTGTGAGATATGTCATATTATCTTTAAAAAAATGATACATTATTGATAACCATTTTAGTAAAATTCGTATATTATGGAAATACTGCGAACAGTGGAAAGAAATAAAATGATAATATTCCCACTATAAAAAATTTACTTTCATTCAGTTGATTTTTTTGTAAGTTCATATTGGCTATTTAAAACTTACTAAATAATTTTACTTTTTCAAATATGAAATATTTAAATATACTTTTGAAAAGTCTCTATTAATCTTCTAAAGTATCACTCTACAGTGTGAGAAATCAAGATAGCTGTTCTTATATTTTTTCAAAAACTTTTGCTTTCTTAGTATTAAGAAAGAAATGATAATTACTTGTCTGAAATATTTCATGGTGTAAACACTTTAATAAAAATAATTGAGTTAGATCTTGGAGGATACTACTAAATACATGACACTTTTTTTTCCCTCAACCTTAATTCAGGAGAAAAAAAAACCTAACCAGTAATATAAAGTAATATGTAGTGAGTACAGTGTGGGTGGAAGTGTTTTGAGGTCAGTAATAAGTTATTATGACTGGTAACTGTAAACTAATGCTGTCACTCAGCTAGTTTTTACTCATGGTATCTTTGACCTTGTGTGTCAGAAACACAGTAAATTTACAATAAAAGTCTTTACGTAATTGGAATGATTGTCAGCCATGATCAACTGTTTTGAGTGTATTTTTTTTATCAATTTTATTTAGGTATAATTTACTTACAATAAACTGTACACATTTTAGGTGGGCAATATGATGAGTTTTGACAAAAGCATATAGCTGTGTAAGTATAACCACAATTATTAGAACATTTCTATCAACCAGAAAGTTCCTTTCTGCCCTCATGAAGTCAACCCCCTCCAACAAGCCCTCCCCTCCCATCTTAGGCAATTGTGTTCTATTTTCTGTATTCTAGACTGATCTGCATTTTCTGGAATTCTTAGCAGTGTGTTTTGCTTAATGCAGAAGATACGCTCTTGAAAATTGATGGTAAATCGATTTTTTTTGTATAATGTTTTGTTACATTACAATTTTTGAGATGCTCAAATAAAGTTCAATTGGTATTATTCATATCACTTTTGGTTTTAAGTTTTTTGGCTTGTGTCCTCTCTGTAATAACATATCTTTATTGCATATAACTTAATATATAAAATAAACTCCTGGCCCATTATTTTGTAAAGTAAATTATCCTTTATCTTTTTGTAGTTAAACTTCTTGCTTTTTTTAAAGTTGATACTTTAAGAGATGAAAGACTACAGATTCTTTTGTCATTAGAATTTAACTCCTTCCTTATTCCACAGTTGTTACTCAATGGACAGTTTAACGTTGCTCTGTAGAAGGCCATTTGCCTTGTCCTTATGCCCTCTTGCTCAGACCTCTGGGGATGGGAGAGTGAGGGTGGATAAAATAGCTCTTTACTTCATAACATTCTGTTCTTTGTGTCTCCTCTTACTCATACGTAGCCTATTCTAAAAGCATGCTGAAAAGTAGTGGTTGATCTCATGGAGAAAATAGTTCTACCAGGATGAAATATTAGAACCCTTTTATGACTTTTTATCAAATGCACTGGATGTTGACTCCTTTATATAGGACAAAGTTAAAAATCCTTTGCGTAACAGAACGAGTGGAATTTTCTGGTTTTGCCCAGAAAGGTTTTTGTATGTAGAATTTGTGCTGCTTCATTTATTAGTCATTTTGAAACTAGTTCTAAATAAAAGCCAAGCCCTATGAAATGTTTTTTCATATTTGCTCCACCAAACATATTTAAATTTCTGCTTAATTTGGAAACCCTATACTCACACAAAGACAAATAATCCTAATTTTAATTTATTATAGTACCACTTGGGTAACTGATGTTCTAATCAAATTCTTAAGTAATTGGCATTTTGGAGTGATAAATATGGATCTATTAAGAAATCCTGAAGATCTACATTTAAACACTGCCTCACCGAAGCCTTCAGACAAAACAAAACAAAACAAAACATGCTTCTGAAGTCAATTCGAGAGACAGTGTATGTGAGAGAGAGGAGTAAACAGCAATGTGATAAGAGCGCCCAACCTGAGAACTTATACTTTATATGATTATTATTTTTATGAAAAGTAGTCTATCAATTCTTTTTTTTAAAGGAATGCTCAGATCATTTTTAGGGTTTCCTCATTTTAGGGGGATTGTCTTGAGAAGCCTAGGTATATTCCATTCAACCTATACTGTGATGGTTTACACTTGATCCTCTCTTCAGCAGGTTAAATCCAGTGGGAGAACAGACATAAATAATTACCTGTATTACAAAGGAAGCTGCATTAACTTTCTAAGGGTCGCACATAGAAAGTACAGGGGGAGGGAAAAATTCTGGCTCGAAGGTCAGGGAAGGCGTCATGAATGACACTATTTAAAATGGAATGATGAGTTCTATTAAAGTTTGTAGTTGTGGGTTTCTTTTTCTCATTTACAAAGTTGCTATTTATTTTAGGAAATTTGGAAAATCAGAGAAGCATTGAGAAAAAAATTCTAAAATTACCATTAGTATTTTCATAGCTATTTCTATTTTGGTATTTTCATAGGTATTCCATAGGTATTTCATTTTTAGATTTTTAAAAAAGATTTTATTTATTTATTCATTAGAGACACACAGAGAGAGGCAGAGACATAGGTAGAAGGAGAAGTAGGCTTTCCACAGGGAGCCTGATGTGGGACTTGATCCCAGGACCCTGGCATCATGACCTAAGCCGAAGGCAGACTCTCAACCATTGAGCCACCCAGGTGTGCCTCATTTTTTAATTTCTTAACTGTATTTTGAATTGTTATTTTTTGTTTTGAATATTTCTGTGTCATTAAATATTTTTCTGCAGTATAATTTTAAATGACTAGTAATTTGACTAACGCACAGATATAATGTAATTTACTTAACCACTGACTTATTGAAGACTTAGATTCTTTCTGCCTTTTATTATTATGAAAAATACTGTCAAAATTATTCTTGTGAACTTGGCTGGTTCTTGTCCTTAAATTACTTCCTATTTAGTTAAACTAATAACATTTACCCAGTCTAAAATTCTAATTGTTGTAAAAGGCCGATAGGGAAATACAGTGGTTTCTTACCCATTCTTTCCAATTATTTTCTCTAGAGGCAACCATTTTTAAGCCTTTATCTGTTTCTTTTGGTTATTATATATCTGCATATTGCTTTATTACGGATACATATTTTTGTTTTGATTCATTTATTTTAGATATGGTTTGTTAACTTTATATTATGGTCTTTGAGGATTTTTCACCTTTCACTGCCATCTCACTTCCATATTCTCAAGATTGTTGGGTTACAACTTTTGGCTAATTAATTTTTAGTGTTACATTATTATATTATGCCGATATTTATAACTGAACGTTGTAATGAGCTCTGATGAAAATGTTCACTTCAGATTTTTTATTTTTATTTTTTATTTTTTTATTTTTTATTTTTTTAAATTTTTATTTATTTATTTATGATAGTCACACACAGAGAGAGAGAGGCAGACACATAGGCAGAGGGAGAAGCAGGCTCCATGCACCGGGAGCCCGATGTGGGATTCGATCCCGGGGTCTCCAGGATTGCGCCCCGGGCCAAAGGCAGGCGCCAAACTGCTGCGCCACCCAGGGATCCCAGATTTTTTGTTTATAATGAAGTTAGTAATGCTAGGTTTTCTTTTGTGTTTGTGTTTTTTTTTCTCTTAGTTTCTTTGTTACTGTTACTTCTTTCTGTAGCTTCTTTGATTTCCAATAAAATGAAGCACATCAGATAATTCTTTCAATTTTTTTCTTGAATATATTTTTCCAAGAGAATTCTATTGTCAATCCATCTCATTTTCTAGATCTGCTCTCTTCCTAAGCTTTTTCTTTGCTGTTAAACTAGGAGCTCCTTTTGGCTTTTCTTGAATCTCATCTTGTCTTCTTTCTTGTCTTAATCTTACATCGTTGTGGTGTATATCCTGTAGTAGTTTTCTGAGAAAGATTATGTGAGAGAAAAATATCTTTTTTTAATTTTCTCACTTGTTTTTTGCCTGATTACGTTTTACATTGCAAATCACTTTCCTTCCAAAGTTTTGAAGGAATTAACATTGTCTTTCTCAGTTCTGAGCATTCATGTTGGTTGGGATACCACTGATTGTTAACTGTATTAAAAAAATATGTAGAGGGCTGTCTGGGTGGCTCAGTTGGTTAAACGTCTGACTCTTGATTTTGGCTCAGGATACAATCTCAGGGTTGTGAGATTGAGCCCCATGTCAGGTTATGTGCTGAGTGTGGAGCCTGCTTAAGATTCTCTCTCCCCCTCTCCCTTTGCCCCTCCCTCCCTTGAAAAAAAAATTGGAAGTCGAATGCATAGGTATCATGTATTTAAAATTTTTAAGGCTTTTAAAAATGGGGAAGATGAAAAAGGGATTCAAAGCAGAGGGACTGGCCAGACAGCAGAGTGTCCAATACTTTAGAGAATGAGGACATCTAGATCCTTGAAAAGAGTGTGATACAGAGTTGAAACAATGTAGATTGAGGCTTGGTAATAGATGGCTCATCACCTGGATCTTTGAATTTATTTTGTAGGCGCTCTTTCACCCAGCTGTTGTCAGCTGTATGAAGCCTTCCCTGACTTATGGTAGGCAAAATGAATTGACCTATGTTTTATCCTCTCTTAGTCCTTTGTGCATGCACACACATGCATATGTATGTATGTGCATGCTCATGCATGCTTGTGCACACACACACACACACACACACTTCATTTATTTTCTATGTGCCTGCCTCCCCTAGAATAAGTATGTGGGTACCAGAGCCAGATAATTAGGTTTCTGTTAAAGAAAGCTCAACAGGTCAGTTCTTAATATTCATGGTAGTTGGGATGACATTGAAAACTGGAGGATGAAAGACAAATTAAAACAGAGAGAGAATAGAAGGTTATCGCATTGTCTAGATTTGAAGAAATAAGACTCTGATGTAATAGTCTGCTCAGAGTGGGAGGGATATTACTTCAGTTATATTCTGATCATTCCCATGGGCCTAATCATTCTTAATTTTGAAAATACTGTGTTGTGTTTGTGTACTTGTACACATTTTGCTTTAAAATCTTCTTCCCTTTTGGTTCCTTTGAGAATAGTCTGAAACATTTTTAACTCTTGCTTTTGTTATTTTTTCTTAGACCAGTGATGTTTTGGTTACACAGTTGATGCTTCATATTAATGATGATTTGAAATATTGTCTTGATTTCATTTGGTTAAAGAAAAACACTACATAATTTTAGATGAAAATAGTTGCTAAATATATTATCATTTATAGGCATTTCTTCATTCTGAGCAGTTTCATTGCCTAAGAATGTTAACCTTGATACTGTTTCACCTTGACACTGTCTCACTTAAAAACATCATTGATGAGGTGGGTCTTTTGTATCATTAGGTGAGGAAATTGAAGAACAGAAAGGTTAAGTTTTTGGTCCAAGATCATGCAGGTAGCAAATAGCAGACCAGGGGACATTTGTCTCTGGTTTACATGTTTATTCATTATTAGGTGTATTTCTTTTCAACAATTATGGGAAAGACCTTAAGGAATATGAATCCTGTAAGTGACATCATGTGTTTATGGTATACATACCTCCCCATCATCAGTTAACTATTTTGTTTGCTAATTTCCTCTAGTGGATAATTTCTCAGATCTTTGTTTTTGATCCTTCTTAAATTGCATACCCAGCATTGGACACTATCTTTCATAAATGAAAAAAAGATGGATCAACAGGAGATTATTATTTAGTTTTTTTCTTTTTTATTTCCTGTTTAGAAAATAACACTATTTTCATTGAAAAACTTTCTGTACTCATTAAGACAAATTGGTGTCCTTGTTTAATGTGTGCGATTGATAAAGTTTGATATTCTTTACTTTTTATACTGCCTTATACTATTCTTTCACAAACTGCCAGAGCCTCTCCACTGCTGTTTCTCCTCCATGGTATCTTTGCCATGAAGGAAGTCACAACATGTTTCTTCCCGAACACCCCACAGTTTGGGATTCTAGGAGATATTTTGCTGGACTCCAGCAAGTTGTTACAGTCAGTGTCTTCAAGAGACAGTGCAGTAGGCAGAGAGCCGCAGTCAAGACACCTGTAGAGATCAGCACACCTGCCCCCAAGCAAAAGACAGTAATTAGTTGCTTATATTCCCTTGCAAACTTCTCCAGTTTTGTTGCACATGAAACGCGGAGATCACAGCAATGCTGTCATGAGCTCCGCACTGTTGGAGTTGTTTATGCCCATTCAATTTTTAATGTTCCTATAAGACATTTTGATGGGAACCCTGAGCCTAAGGGATTTGCATGCTTGATCAAACCTGTGATGATTTAAATATAGAAATAAAGAGAAACCTTTGGATTACATTGACTGTTAACTTTTAGGACAACGTTAGTGGAAAACATTAACATGATACTTGAGGCAAAGTTATTTTTGATCAACCTTCACAACTTTTTGGTTTCTTGACAGCAGGTATAGCTTCAGTAAATCTAAACAAGTTCTTTAATGCTTATAAATCCAAGCGCATGTGGATATCTGGATGGCAGGATCTGAATATTTTAAAAGATGATTTTATACCAACCACTTATATTGAAATTGAACTACTCTCAAGTCTCAATATTTCAGTCCTACCACTTTGGCACATGTAGTTTATATTATTAAAAAAGATGACAGGTGATTGAATTTTAGTAAAATACAGTAGCGTATAAGAATTGAATATATTGGGGCCAAAGAAATTTATTACTCAATGCACTTGGAAGTTTTTTCATACCATTGTTTTATTTACTATTTCTTTTTCTTTTCTTTTAAAGTAAAGTCAGTGTGGTGCTCTAACTCATGACCCCGACCGAATTGCATGATCCATCTGCTAAGCTAGCCAGGTGCCCCCATACCATTGTTTTAATTTCAACACTGTATTTGTCCTAGGTAGTATGTGGGTTAAAACCTGGTGTTTTACATATATATATATATATATATATATATATATATATATATATATATATATGTGTGTGTGAGAGAGAAAGAGAAATAAAAATTTAAAAAGCTAGTGTTTTACCAAGTGACTGTTCATGTAACTTTTAACTCAGGAATTCAGTTCTTTGATAATGTAAGTTATTAATAAACAACTTCACTAAGATACATTACTGATTCTTAAATATATTTAGTATGAAAAATACTATAATTTCTAATACAGCAAATTCAGTTCACATGTATTCTGAACAAAACTAACTGCAGCATCTTTTCAGCATACTGTGGTGAACATACATCCTTCTTACATTGGTTCTCAGAAACAAACAGGCATTATGGAATTGCCAGATTATGGTGAGCTAAAGAAGATGTTATACGGCCCTGGACTGTCATTGACAGAATTGGAAACCTGAGTAGCTGGTGAACTCAGTCAGCCCATTGTGCCTCACCTTTTCCTTCATTAATACATGCATAGAATCTTCCAGTGAGGGTAGTGGTTTCTCAGCGTAGTGGTTCATTAGTTTGTTGGCAAAAAAAAAATGACCCGAATGATATAAATGTCCACAAGCTTAACCTCTAAATTGTATATTTGCTTGACTTTCTTAGCCATGAGTAAGCCTAAATGGGGATGGAACTGGGGAAGCTCCGCTTGGGAGCTGATGATTGTGGGGCTAGCATGAATAGAGTTCCTCTTACATGTTGTATGTGGAACATTTTGGCTAGCTTATACCTCAGTGACTTTCAGGAATTTCATAAAAGTCATTCCTAAGAATTGGTCTGTCTCTAGTGGCCTTCAGAATTCCTAATCACCTCATGTAAAAGTCGCATAAAATATTTGGCAGTGTGCTTCTTAGATAAATACTCCATGTGCCCTGGGTCGGTATCTTATTTATCTATTTATCCTTTGGTGTCTAACTAATGTGATCAGTCAGTGTTGGTTGAATTAGCGAATGATTGAAAATAGCGTGTAACACGTACGAATGGCCTTTGGAACATACTATCTATAGTAAAGGGTGGATCATAACACTTTTAGCAATAGAAATGACTTTTTCTCCTGCCTTTTTTTCTTTCCCCCTCTCAGTATACTCATAGGTCAATTTTTCTTTCTTTTTTTCTTTAGAATAAGTGCCAGTGATTTGCCTTTAACTTTACCTTTTTATTATCAGTACATCCAAAATACTCTGAAAAAAAAAATATAGTTTTACTATGCTAACGCTAAATTCTTTTTACTCCAAGTCACAGTCTGGATCCAGTTAGCTTGCTTAGCTTTGTTTCCTACTGTTCTGTATCCTTTGTTTCTACCCCTGTTGCAGGACAGACTTTTCACCGTGTTTCAGGATAAGCTACACTTCCTTCTGCCTCATGCCCTGGCCTGAGCTCTAATCTAATGAACTCCTGAGTTACTTCTGTTTTTGATTCACCAGTTTAGAATTAAGCCATGTGTTCCTATGTTTTGCAAAATGTGTGTCTCTGTGTAGTTTGTAACTTCATTAGTATGATTTTTAAATTTTAAAAATTTTATTTTTTTCATTTCTGGCATATGACAGATTACTTTGTAGTCACTCAGTGAAGCTGTACATACTAGTTAATCTCTAGCTTTATTATAGGAAAATAAACTTGCAAAGAAAGTGAGAAAGATGGAGAGAGACATACGGGGGTGAAGGAAGGAGAGAAGATAGGAGGGAAGAGAAGAAAGGAAGCAGAGAAGGAAGAAACGGAGGGAGAGGGGGCGAGCATATTTTGTGAAATAGGGAAAGAGCAATGGTTTTGGATTTGAAAAACGAGCTTAAATTTGATTCTGCTTACTCCCTTTGTAATCTTGGATAAGTTTAATAGTTTTGGGTTTAAATGATATTAATACCTGCATGGTAAGCTTATTGTAAGGGTTAAATTATGTAATGTATGTAACGTGCTTATTAGCATGTTTAGTGGACGTTAGCCAACTCTCTTCTTTTTCCAAGTGAGGAAAGTAAGGTGTAGAGAGCTGACCAAGGGTTATAGATATAGCCAGTAAATTGTGGAGAGAGGATTGAAACCCACATTTTTCTTCCTTTTAAGCAGCAAGTTTCCAATTGCTCCTCTGCCTTTCGGCTAAGATCAAGTATAAAGCATTGTTTTCAAACATTAGTGTACATCAGAATTCCCTAAAGTCTCCTCAAAATATGTATTGCTGAGGCTCAGCCTGCAGTTTCCAGTTCAATAGGTCTGAGATGGGACCTGAGAATTAGCATTTCTAACAAGTTCCCAGCTGCTGCTGGTCCAGGTATGCTGCCATACCTTGAGACCCACTGCTCTATAGCTGTTATTTCTTCACCCTAGCTGGACATCAGAAATCATTTAGGGAGCTTCTAAAGATTACTGATGAAACTAGAATCTATGGTGATAGGCCTAAATATCAGCTTTTTAATTTTTGTTTTATTATTATTTTGTAAACCCTCCAGGTGATTCTAATGTGCAGCCAGAGTAAGGAACATGGCCCTGCCTAAAGCTAGACTCTGCAATTTTCCATTAGAATGAGGTACCAAGCAAAGCGCTGGCCTTGAACACCTCCTGGGTGCTCAGTGATGCAAGGCCACAGTAGTGTGTTGTTTTTGCCTTGTGATGTTTTAAAACAATTGCTCCAGCCTAGGATCTTTTATTATTTTACCTATTCTAATTATTTGTCTGTATTGTTTGCATTTTTCCATCCAGTTTCACTGTCCAATAATGTGTTCTGAACGCCTTCATTAATCTCTAGGGTAGATTTTATGTTAACATTCGGGGGAAGCAACTGTTTAGCAATAGTCAAAGTATAAAGTAGATAAAGGAATGCATCTAATTTTTAAGAAAGCAATCACTTGAGCAACTTATTGTACTTCTAGAATTCTGATTATGAGTTTGTTCTTTTTTTTCTGAGATGCTGTTGGAAACCTTATGTTTTTACTTTAGGGCTGTTGGTTGGAACAGATAATGATAGTTTTGCACTCAGGAGTACATAAGTAAAAATGCAGTAGATTAATTGGTAAAAGAGTCATTTATTCTGTTATATGATTCAGTCGATAAATATATACAAACCAAGGCATGAAATCATTTATTGGATAAAGTGGGCAAAATACCACATAATTTCATTAACCTTTAAGCGATGAAATTATAAATCCCTATGCAAATGATTAAGGTTATCATTGCCTATCACTCCCTTTTGATACCTACAGACTGTTAATTCTTCTCTGTCCTGCTGAGTCTTATTAAAACTTCTGACTGATGTACTTTTATTAAAAGGTTTAGAATTTACCAATTTAAAGCACTTGCTTCACACTATCACCTCTAATTTAACTAGGCCATTAAACACCGTATTTTGCAAAGCGAAAAAGTCAATAGCTGTTTCTTTAAAAAAATAATAAATTGAAATGAATTTTAAACTCTGCTTGGAGGTGAGCAACTGCTATATACTACTAGGTCTTTTGATAGTTGATTTGTTCCTTTAGTATGCAAATTTTAGGTTTACAAAGATCTACTGCTTTTATTTAAGAAATATGCCTGGAGGCTAGATTGGTAAGCTTTAGGGAGATATCTAGTTTGGTGTGAAATAAATAGTTGTTAAAGGATCACATGAATTGGGTCCCAGAAGATAAAGAGTAGAGCTGAGACAGATTGAGAAAAACTGACTGTATTTCATTTCATTTGGCTAAAAATACCACTAAATTAAAAATGAAGGCAATGAATGATGGCAACACAAAGGCAATTAAGGCCAATGAGCTTTTTTTTTTTTTTTTTTTTTTGGTAGATTTTGTGGAAAGTTCTGACTAACAAGAAGTTTAAAGGAAAGGGCCTACTACATCCCTGACTAAAGATGACTAAAGATGTTTACTCATCATTTTGGAAGGCTAGACTCTAGAGCTTTAGAGTTTTGGGAGAGAAGACACTTGGTCAAGGAGAAAGGAATGGATTATTCCCCTGGCTCAGTCTGCTGCATCACTTCCGGTCAGTGAGAGGACAGATGTCACAGAACATCCTCACATTCAAAACAAAAGGACTGAGGGTTGCCCTCTTAGGTTGGAATTACAGGTAATCTGGTTTGTAAGTTTAAAGCAAATGGTGTAATAGTTACACTTTTAGGTTTAGGGAAGCTTTATATCATCGATCTTTTGCATCTCTGATTTTCAAGTGGATTTTGGAGAAAATAAACTTAGAAATTATAAAATGTATTTCTATATTGATAGCTTTTATAATCCTCTTTTTTTCTTTTTTTGAGTGCTTTTATCTGCCTTTTTGGATGTTTTTAAGGACTCTGGCTCTCAGAGATAGAATATTTGAACAACATCAGTAGCAGTTAAAATGTCCTTTGTTCATGGGTGTATGTTGTGTATCTCTGGTGGTGGATAGTGAGGTGTGGAGAACGGGGGTGATGATGATGTGTGAAGATGGAATGCTAGTCTTTTATTGAGGCTGGAAGTCCACAGCCCTTTTTCCATCAAGGACCCTCTCTGTACAGGTATATAATGCATAAATAAATAGATTTCCTTACCTCTTCCTATTCAGTATCATTTTATTTATTTTTATTTTGTACTTTAAGGTTATCTTAAAAACTTTTGAATAGTCACTGTGTTTACTGGATTCAAATTCAAAAAGTGAAAAGGGCAATGACATCTCTTTCTTATGTCCCTTAATACTTTCTTTATACACACGTAATCAGTGTGTGTGTGTATATGTGTGTGTGTATATTTCTAGACACATGTAGACCTATATTATCTATCTATTTATTTATTTTTGTTCATATGTTGATTTATCTACTTACCTTGTGAACATTGTATTTTGGAAGTTTTTTTAAAAATGCCAAACTGTACCTAAAAATATAGGCTATATAGCCTTATCCAGGTAGGAGTTCCTTCCTTCCTTCCTTCCTTCCTTCCTTCCTTCCTTCCTTCCTTCCTTCCTTCCTTCCTTCCTTCCTTCCTTCTTCTTTTCTTTTTAAAGATTTTATTTCTCTATTTGAGGGAGAATGGGAGAGAGAGCATGAATGTTGGTGAGGGACAGAAGGAGAAGCAAACTCCCCGGAGAGCAGGGTGCCTGATGTGGGCTCGATCCCAGGACCCTGGGATCATGACCTGAGCCAAAGGCAGATGCCCAACTGACTGAGCCACTCAGGTGCCCCATGTATTATTTTTATTAGCTTTTTTTAAACATTGAAATTAGTTTAAGATCTGTCCTAACCCCACTCCCCTGTATTTTGTGAAGCAGAATTACTTGTGAGTCCCTGGGAGGTTCTGTGGGTATGTGTCAGGTTCCGCCTTTGCTCTGTAGCTTTAGGGGCATGTGGTGTTTCTGAAGCCCTTACTGTTTTTACATCCACACAGTAATGCTTTTTTGTTCTTGAAGAATTTTCATTTGCACGTGCTAGGCTCAGAGCAGATTCCTTTGTGGTTTTTTATTTTTTATTTTTCCTTATTACATCCTTATAGTCTCCTCTGCTCACCTAGTTTTACTTCTAAATTTCCATTTTCTGTGAGCTTTTATATTTGTATTCATATTTGTTTTATTTAATTTGACTTTTTATTTTTCCTGATCTTAGTTGAGTGTATAATTTTGAGTGTTGGGAACCATCTGAGGCCATTTTCTTCTTTTAAATTTTACTTCTCTCGAGTCAGCAAAAGGGACTGATTGGAAGTATGGGATCTAGAGCTAGATTGCCGGGATTGTGGCCTAAGAACATGACCTTGGGCAAGTTACTTCTTTCTGCTTTAGGTTTCTTATTTTGTTCAATGGGGTGTAGCAATTTCATCTCTTTTAGAGATATGATGATTAAATTATATAACAGTTGCATAGTGCCTATCAAATGTTAGCTATTTGTATTTTTATGATATAGTTGTGATTATATTTGATTTTTATGGGATATAATTTAGCACTTTTAACATTAAAACTTTAAATATATTTGTATATATTTTAAGGAACCTTATAAATCTTCACTCTAGGATATAGCTTTCTGTTTTAAACACTAAGAATGAATCTATAAGCTATCAAGATAAAATAGTAAGTTTTGAATGTGAGGGTGATTTGAGTATAAAGAAAAACCAAAGTCAATTCTCTTTCCTTCCCTTGTTGGTTGAGAATAGTGTGTATTTTTTTTTTCATAGTATGTGTGTGTGTGTGTGTGTGTGTGTGTGTGTGTACAGCAGTGCTGTTCAATAGAATTGTAATGCAATAATTTAAAGTTTTCTAGTGGCCACATTAAACAGATAAAAAGAAATAAATTTAATTAATTTTGTTAATACATTTTATTTAAGCCTATATATCTAAATTATTATCATTTCAACATGTAACCAATATAAGATTATTGAGCTATTTTACATTCTTATTTTTCCATTAAGTCTTTTAAATCTATTGTGTATATTCCCCTTATAGCACATTTCCATGTCCAACAGGCATATGTGGCCAGTGGTTACAGTATTAACGTGGTTAGAGTCTATAAACCACCTTAAAATTTGTCCTCTTAGGTTAGGGAGGGCTTTATGCTATTTTATTTTATAACAATTGATAAAACTAGATGCATCTAATAGGCTGACAGAAGTGATAAGTTTGTAGTGTGAAGAGAGCAATGGGAGAGGTTTGGATTTGGGAGTGATCAGTGGATATATAGATGATAATTGAAATCTTGAAGTCAAGGACAGAATAATAATAACCCTAAGGGTAAAGCTCTAAGGAATTCTTGGAAAAGGAGCCAGGTTAAAATAGGGAACACATCCTATAGACTGGAGGAGAACTGTAAGATGAGGACACCTTGGAAACCAATGTGAGGAAATTTCAAGGAAGCATGGTGGGCAAGAGTGCCCAATGCCACAGTCTAGGGGAGTGAGGAGTGAAAGTAGGTAATTATTAACAAACCCTAGCAATGGCTATTTCAGTAGAGTGATGGCTTAGGAAGCCACGATGTAGTAGTTCAGACTTCATGGGAGTTCAAAGGAAGGCAGTGGGTCTGTATTGTTTTACGAAGCTTGGAAGAGTAGTTGGTAGTGCTGAAAGAAGTTGCTAGGGGAAGGAGCCAATGGAGAGAAAAAGGCTGAAGGTAGAGGAAAAGGAGAATGATGGAGTGAGGTTTTAGAAAAGGCACGAATGAATAGGGTTCAGTAAACAGGCAGAGGAATTAGTAATGGAACATAAGAGAGTGAATTATGAAATCGGAGTGAAAACATTATGAGACAGGAGAATTTGTATATGATAGAGTGGGGTCTTTGTTGTAGGCAACGGTTAGTTTAAGTTGCAGACAGCTAGCTAGTTTAAGCAAAAAGGGATATGTTCTACACTACTTAATTTCCAAAAGTGCCAAGGAATTAACCTTGACTATTACTATAAAGCTAGGAATAGCACAAGCCAAGGAAAACCTCCATTTCTACTATTTTAGTAGATTCACTTGCTATTTGGAACCCATGATACGAGAGATCATTTAATAGACTACCTAGCTGATAGCCCCACAAGAACAAAATGCCTTCACTGCAAAATTTGATCTCATTGGAGGTGGTCAGCACCTTGACTTACTCACTTCTGTTTTCTAAGTCCCAGATGGATTTTTCTGATTGTTTGAATCTGGGTCCTTACATGATGCAAACAAATGCATCTGAGAAATGGAGTTTTTAGCTTGGAAGGTCCTATTGTAGAGGAAGCTAGAGAGCACGCTAGAGGTTGAGAGCAGCCTAGGGGGTTCTGATTCTGATCTGTCGTAAATTGAAGTCAAGATTGACCCAGGGCAACAGTCACCTGAAGATTTGAGCAGCCTGGGTGATCCACCTGTTTAGTTGATTCTGGCTATTTGGCAAGAAGCTATGTGGACTGCTCCATAGAGCTGTTTGTTCTCATGATGTGGAACTGACTTTACCAAATGAGCGATCCAGTAGAGCAAGGAGCTAGCTGTAATACTTTTTAGGACCTAGCCTCAGAAGTCAAGAAACCATCAGTTCCAGGGCATTCTGGTTTTGTTCAAAGCAAACTTCATGCAGTGAGAAAGAACTACAAAAGTCATGAATTTCATGGGGTGAGGATTTGGGGGCCGTTTTGGAAGTTGGCTATCATGTCTCTACACTGCCTGCCTTCTTTAACAGCAGAAATTGATCAAATTTGTCTGTAGAAGAGAAAAATGATTTGAAAAAAAAAAAAGAAAAGAAAGAAAAGAAAAGAAAAGAAAAGAAAAGAAAAGAAAAGAAAAGAAAAGAAAAGAAAAGAAAACAACAACAGAATGGAACCTGCCAAGAATTTGGATAGTATGTGGTTCTGTGTTACATCTTAAGGTTACAAAGTGCACAACATCTGCCAGTTTTCTAAAAGATTCAGAAATGCTGTTTAGTTACTTGTTCTCAGGCTTTCTCCTCTCAAGGCAGAGAGTGTATCATAAAATCATAACTCAGTCTAGGTGTATGTGTTTTGATGTTTGGAGATAATGAGGTTGTGATACTTTGTCTTCCAGAATAGCTCTCCTGTCCTCGTCTCTGAAATGAAGAGGTTGGATTAGCTGTCCCTATGGTCCTTGCTCAGTCTCCATTCCCTAAGACCCTGACTAACTTTGAGAATTGGAGTGAACATCCCTGTGACGTACTATATAGATGTAGGCCATTCTCCTATGCCTCGGTCACATCATCTTATTTCTTTCATATCATGTATTGAAATGAGATTGCTGATGTATATGTCCCCCTGCATCCTTCCTCCCCTTCCCAAAATTAAACTCCTGTCTTGTTCACTGCTGAATTCCTAACAATCAGGGCAATGCCTGGTAGATGCTCAGGGGTGAATGTCAAAATAAATTATTTTTCAAGAAGATATCCTACAAGATCATTATTTGTAATAAGTCATCTCAAAAGTTTTGTTTTGTTTTCTCCTTTTTACTCGACTTATGTCTTCTCAGCCTTTCCCTTATCTTTTTTAGCCTTTAATTTTTTTTTTTTTTTTTTTTTTCCTTTTCTCTTTTGGTGACACTCC
This sequence comes from Canis lupus baileyi, assembly GCF_048164855.1. NCBI lineage: Eukaryota > Metazoa > Chordata > Mammalia > Carnivora > Canidae > Canis > Canis lupus. The sequence continues at coordinate 51,392,272 of NC_132857.1, read as the reverse complement.
AGCTCAGGATTCCTTCTACAGCTGTGAATGTTTTAGTCTTATTCAGAGTTGGTGCCTGGAAGGTTCTCCATCTTGATTTCTTTCTGATATGGGTTATTCAGACTCTGTGACTACTGTTTAAGATAATTCTTTTAGGGCAGCCCTGGTGGCTCAGTGGTTTAGTGCCACCTTCAGCCCAGGGCCTGATCCTGAAGACTCGGGATCGAGTCCCACATCGGGCTCCCTGCATGGAGCCCGCTTCTCCCTCTGTCTGTGTCTCTGCCTCTCTCTTTCTCTGTGTCTCTCATGAATTTTTTTTTTTTTTAAGATAATTCTTTTAAGAGATGCACTTGGCAATCCTGTGATTTTCTGCTATGGATACTGTTTGGGAGCCACATTTCTTATTGCTTTGCTAGCCCTTCCTTATTGTGTGTCTTATAGGGTCCTTTTTGGGTGAGTTGCTGTTAGTTTTTGAGCCTGTGAATATTGATGAACCTGAGGGTTCTGACTTTAATATATACAGAACAGGAAAGTCACGATATTCACCCTTGGGTATATGGTAGGATTTTGCTCTCTTCACTGTGCATGGCTTGCAGAGAACACAAGGCTGTGTAAGTTAAGTAACAATTTGAACCTGATATAATGCTCCTGAGAAACTAGTGTTCTTAAGGTATTCACCCCAGATACAGAAGTGTCTGTGTACCTCCATTGTTTCCCTCAGAACCAGACTGATCATCCATATGCATTCCAGCCTGTCTCTGGGATCTTGAACTGTCCTCAGCAGAGGCTCATGACAGTTTTTCTGGATTATAGAACTTTTTGCAAAACTGACAAACTATTAACCTTATCTCCAGAGAGACATCCATTCACATAAACCCACAAATTTTACATATATGATTCAGAAGGGCATAGACTCCTAAAGTTCATCCATGTACCAAGGTTAAGGACCTTGAATCTGAATTCTTCTTCTTCTTGTTTTTGAGTTAGAATTGACTTGGGAAACCATAGAAAGATTGAGGGGGAAGAAAAAGCACTTATTGGTTAAGACTCAAAACATCTCCCTCTCCTTGGAGGTTCTCCCCCCTTCTTGGAACATCCAGTACTCAGACTACTAAGTCATTCAAGTAAACTTATCCAGGTCAGGATTCAGAATTCAGGCTAGGCTTATTTTGAAGATAACATCGTATGTCCTTTGACCTCACAGGTACCTCTGCATCAGTCAGATTGGATATATGTGAAGAGAGAAATCAGTACATCTGGATCATCAGGTAAGCAAATGGGACTTTGTTTTAATTTCTCCATCGATTCAGTCCTCTGTCAGTCTGCAGCCATTTCCTCTCATCTTTCTCTACTGCAGCATGGGTCAGTGAGATGATAAATATTTCTAAAGAGGAGGAAGCAGCCATTCTTAAGTTTTGCCAGATCACTTCGTCTGCTGCTTGAAGTCAGATTTCTTTATTTTAATTTTATCTCATTATTATTTCATATATTCACACTTCTATAGTGGATAAAAATTCCCTGCTCTTCTTTTTATGTATATACTTTGGAGAGTTGTGGACAGCTCTCATATTGTTCCTTGGTTGTCAGCCAAGTTATACACATTTAACTCCTTTAATCTTTCTTTGTAATTCAGTCAGCTTGGCTGCTTTTTCTAGCTTTTCCCTTATTTCATCTGCATCATTAATAAACAGAAAAAGCATATTATCATCTAGCTTCTTCTACACCTTTCATTCTTTTTACTTTCCAGTTTTGCGTCAGATTCTTTGTTGAACTAAAGCCAGCCAGACATCATTCTTTGGACCACCTTGGCAAGACATGAATGACTTGCCTACAACTATCAGTGTCCCCTGCAGTAATAACATCAACGGTATATCCCAGACGAAAGGAAGGAAATGTGAAAGGAGAACACTGAGGAGCAAAATAATGCATTTGTCGATTCTATGGCAGACCGGCCCTTGCCACCCAGAGGAAATCATTGTACCTGAAACCCGTATTACAGGTTTTGTCCTCCCCAAGTATTGTGCACGGCACTAATTTGAATAATCAGGGAAGCATGCACTGTGCACTGTTTGCAGTTTGGCCACCATTCTCCCTCGGTTTCTTTTCCACATTCTCACTCTCCCACCGCCTTTCCCAACACTGATCATGACTTTCTGTCAGAATCTGTGGCCATGAGCAAAACTGGGCAGGGGATCATTTTGTTGGAAATTAGGTAGGCTCAGGTGGTGACACTCCACGCCTGTGTTTGTAACATGTGAGGCAAGTGCTTTAGTTCTTGCTATTTCTGTAACAGTCGTTGGTCTTCTTTTAACAGCTGATTCCATGGAAATGGGCAGGAGGAAGGGACTAGTGGACCTTTGCTGCTATTCATCAGTGCTGTATTAGTTTCACAACTTTCTTCCTGTCCTGATTGGCAGGGAGAAGCATACTGCTTCTAGATGATGCTGAGCTTAGTGTAAAATATGCCAGCATGGGATCTGGGCTTGTCACAGTTCATTTTTTCTTTTCATTTGGTTTGTAGAAAATGGACTTCTACCTCCACTTATCTTGTGCATTAGAGAGAAAAGGGTCAGACCTCTAGGAGCTAATGGCTTATTGGTGTGTTTAGTCACCAGATTCAGGTAGTATATTTGGCTGAAGCTTCCAACAGCACACACTTGGCTTTCTCATTTATGTTAGTTTTGCTTTTAATACAGAATTGAATAGGATACAAGAGATGGTTTTCCTGTTTGTGTCTGTGAGAACTTTCTAGATGATTTGTGGTTTAATCCTTTAAACATTTTTGATCATTTATCACTTTTTTTCCTATAATGTCATAAAAGTAGAATATTCAGATTCTACTGTTATAGTCTTTTAATCAGATTATTTAATTTTGGAGCAATCAAGGTCAGAATAACGGCTGACACAGTTGCCTCTGAATAGTCACCTAAAAGTTGTAACATTTCTTAGTTCTTTTTTTGCCTAATTTTATGGCCTTCCTTCATCTGTCAGATTTTAGATAACATCATGTGATTGGGAATCACATATTTCTTGGTCTCTGGCTTCTTAAGCAGGTAAGTATGTAACCTGGACTCCTTTTAAGTGTGAGTTTTAAAAACTGTTAATCTCTCATGTGGCTTTCAACTGCCGACAATATTGCACTCAAGCTAATTTCTTTAGGCAATTGATAGATTCTTCAGCATAACTTTTGTTTCTTGAGTCTTTTCAAGACTTGTCAAACAAAACAAAATGCTAACCTGACTTTAAGGGGCAAAAAATCCACCCCCCAACCCCGTACTATATTATTCTTTGTTCTCTATGTGCATCAAAGTGACAATCCCACACTGTCTCAATTGAGGGAGTCTAGCACGAAATAAAAAACAGCCTGGCACTGTTCTAGGCTGGCAGCCAAAATGTTTTGTGTAGCTTGGTTCTGGCAGTGGTTTTCATAAGGCAGAGAGAGGGTCTACCCTCCCAGCACCACTGAAGGAAGGCAAGCAGCCGTAGTCTTTGCTCCTTATCCCATTTCTTTTCCTTCGTTTTCCTCTTTCTTCATGTAGAACACCATCGTAAAAAAACAAAGCAAGCATTTCTTAAATAGAAACGTCATTCTCCTCACAACCTCCACGTTTACTAAATGGCATTGTTCCTTCTAGAAGCTTGTGTTAGATTTCCCTCTGCCAGCTCCTAGAGATTTCCTTCACGGTTGCATTTTTGCCACTTTTTAGAAAACCCTTCTGAATATTGCTAACTTTGGTCATGTTGACATAGTATTTTTGATGGGTTGGAATCTTGTCTTCCTTCTTGGCTTATTATTTGAATGGAAACTCTTGAATGATACTTGCTTGTATAATATGGATTTTTAAGCCAAGGTATCTCTTGTTGAGACCAAAAAGTCTGCCCATTGTTTTCTATTTTTGTCTAAAACTGAAGGTCGGCTCATAGATTTTGCAGATTGAATACTCATTTTTTTGAATGTCTGATAAATGTTGCCAGGTGAGCAAGTGAACTTCCATGAAATATAAAGATGTATATTTAAAATTTTTTCCTTTGCAATGAAAATGCAAGATAGAATGCAGTGTTTTTAGGTTTCTCAGTTTTTTCTAAATAATGGCTAGTGACCTATTATTACAAGGGGTGTGAAAACATAGCTTTATGATTTTAAGTGATAACTTGAGCAGGAGACTAGGTTTTCACTATTAGCAAGCATTCTGTTAAATTTTGTGGAATGTTCCTCAAAATGTAAATGTGTTTTCTGTTGTATTAAGCAAAAACAAATGACTGACTTTCAAGTGGTCTATTTTAAAAATTAGTGTTTTGCAATCAAGATAAGAATAATTAAATAGGCAAAATATGTTTTCCGAGGAGATGGATATTATTTTCACTGATTTTTATTTTTAAAAATTGTCAATGATTTTTGGCAATAAAAAATTACTTTGGGAGGAAAACTCATGATTTTTTGTAACAGTGTGACACATGTAACAAAAAAAAAAGTAAATTAGTGCTTCCTATTAGAATTATTAATGTGAAGCATTTTTATATGCCCTATACATGGGGAAATATATCTATTATGGATACATTAAGATCAACTTGTACAATATAAGAGTTGTTTTTCTTCCCTAGAGATTTATTTTTAATTTAGAAAATGCTTCAAAATCATGAAAAGGGTTTGGAAAACAGGTATAGGAGAATTATGCATTAAATAAACTCACCTGTTATTTTCTCTCGTTCTCAAGACAGGTTCAGCAACATATTGGCTCATTAATTTAACAAAACAAACAAGTGCTCACATTGCTTTGTATGTATAATGCACATGTTAATAAATGCTACAATTCTCCATTCCCCCCAATGCTGTTTTTTTAAGCTTGTATTTAAGTACCTATTTCAGTAGAGTAGCTAAGATGAATCTGGGTAGGATGCCTGTTAGGTTATATCAATTAAGTCTTTCGGTCAATATTTAATGTTTCAGAATTATGATATTTTTTAGAAGGGAAGTTAGTGAAACTTTCTTCTCTTGGTCCAATGAAGTGCGCGACTGTCTTGAATCCTCTGTACCAAGGTGTGATAATAGAGACCAAAAACTTACTCTCTATGTTCACATCCATTCAATAATGTTCACTGCATATTAAATGCTATGCATCGACTTTAAATACGTTTTCTCCAGTGGTATAATTTTTATTCCAATTAAGCCCTTTGTCTTTTCTGCGGTAGGAACGTATCTTTCAGTGATTTAGGAATTGCAGCAGGAATTGATGTATTTATTTGTTTATTCTAACTATCCACAGAGGCATAGTAGAAATATATTTAAGACCTGTAATGTTTTGAGTGTTTGAGCAGTTGTATTTTTTTGTTTGTTGGTTGGTTTTGTTTGTTTGTTTGTTTGTTTTGGTAAATGCTATTGAGTTTTTCATTTTTGTAAGTAATAAATTCTACAGTTTTGTTTAATTCAGAACACATCAAAGATTCTATATCTATAGTTTGATGTTACACAGTTTGTAGGAGTTACTGTATAGTAACTTAATCATTATATTTGTAGTGACATGGAAAAATAGGTTTTTTGAGGGATGCCAACAAAGTTGGATAAATACTAAATTTCTTATTTTAACTAGGATTTCATTTTATTATATTAAATATGTTTGTAATTATGAGTGGTGTTTTTTTTCATTTGAATATCTGCACAGGTTTTGAATATGACTCCTGGGTAGGTGGTTTGAATATTTTGTTTGTTATCAATTGTTGGTAACACGTAATAACAAATACTGATTTCTAAGTTTATGTGGTCAAAAGTATTAGTCATTTTTCCTCACGCACATGGTACACACTTCAGTGTTAAATTTCATTACAGAGTGTTGCATGAAAGTGTATGTGCTAATTCAGTTGTTTGATTTTCCCCTCATTTTTGATACATTTTAATTCCCCCTGCCCAACATATTATCATTCCGTAGACTACTGTCACGAGTATGTCATATGTTTTCTGTGGCATCTCACACTGCTCACTTTTTTATCCATAGTACCATATGAGTTCCCCCTTTTCAGGTTTACACTGCATATTTTAAGCTGCTGATAGTGTAAGTACATTGCAAGGTAAAGTGACATTTAGCTTTTTGAGCTAGTGTCGTTTTTAGCATGAGAGCAGGAGTGTGTGTGTGTGTGTTTTCTTTTTCCTCTGCCCTAAATCTTCCCGTATTTCCCATTAAAACAAAGAAATTCAACAAACAAGCAAACAAAGAAATACAGAGATTTGGCTACAGCAGCAATTGAAATGCATCAAAAAGTGGCTACTACAATACAGTTTTATTAATGAATGATCTACATTGGTTCCAGCTGTGTCCATGTGATTAGGCCTTCACCAGGCAGCAATGGGTATTTCCCTATTGCTTTTATTTGATTTCCAAGAATGTGTCATCTGTTACATCAGCCCCTGCCAATATGCCCCCTGTAAAAGTGTTTTGTTTTCTTTTTCCTTCCAAATTTCTGAAGCATAAGTTGAATACCCACACATATCCCTGCCGAAATATTGTTTCTAGTGAATAGTGGCCTAGGTTTCTATGCCTGGTGTTGCATACCAAAATTCCAGAATATAAATTAAAGTAAATGTTTATTAAGTTTATCAGTAAATTCTCAGAAGTGCGGTTGCCTGGTAATGCTAAAGATAGACTATTTTCGCTTTTACGTTTCCATCTTAATATTTTATTACAGTGGTATAATGTGTTATAGAGGTGGACAAGCTTGCAGATTGAAATGGGGATCGTCCAGATTGTTCCCTTCCCTGGACCATATGGTATAGTTCTAAAAGCCTTTTGTACGCTGTCTGTTCAGTTTATTGTAAACTCAATCTTTAGTGCACCTAAAAAGATAACCAAATAAAAATGGGCCCGAGAAAAAGGACTTCATATCATGTAAGGGCCCCAGAAATACTTGTTTTAAAGGAGATAACTGCAGATGAAATTGAAGTTGAGATGATATAAACAAAGGAGGCTTGTCATTCTCTGAATATGCTTTGAGTTCACATGGATTGTACAAGATTGCCTTTGAATGCTGGTTTTTAAATGAAGGAATTCGTGTTATCTGACTATACTTATTATCCTTATTTATGTCATTCTTGTAGTCTCATGAAGAAGGGAATGTTGCTCTTATCTGTTTTACAGAGGAAGCTTCTACCTAGGAGTAATGCAAAAAAATATATAAACCCCAGGTTTTATGAATATATAGGTTTTTCTTTTGACTGATTTCAGTGAGAATTTAGGGATAGAATTTTCAGTAATTTCACCCTTTTAACCATTACCCCTACGCAGAGATTATTGAAAAGTTTCTCATTCCTTTTCATCCCCCCACCAGTCCCCCTCCCCACTTGACCTATTATGGTTCCATAATTCTATTTTAGGAAAATGGGATAAGAGATTGCTTATCCCATATGCTAAGACTCTTTAAAAGCTGGGAATGAGATGATTTCTCCTGACTCACACTCCCCTTCCCTCCAAAGTAAGCTACTGTTAGAGAAGAGCATTAGACATTACCCATTGCTTTTTGGCACAAGAGATTTGAAGCTGAAATTCTACCAAATGAGGGAGGAGAAAAAGGAGAGCCTGTGAAGAGCATGATTCTTTACTCTATCATTACCCTGAACCACTGAAAGGGTAACTGAGAGGAACTCAAATGTTATTGGAATGTGTAATTTCCTTTTGAATGGCCGCAGTGAAATATAGTTTAACAAAAAAGGCAGAAAAAGTATATGTGGCTTATGGAGCTGATGGTGATTGAAATTAATGAATCTTTCCAGCTCTCTGTGATTGAAATTATTCCAAGAATGGTACACATTCAAAATCTGTCCAACAGAAACCTTACAGAGGGAATTACCTTAAGGAGCTTACTAGACATTAAGTGGAATAGCACAATAATTTAATAGTACTGATGGTAAATTGGATACAACATATTTTTGGGATATAGATTTTTTCAATTTTGAAAAAAATTTAAAAACAGTAACTGATTTCAAGTTGCAGAGGAAGTTTTTCCTATTTAAAAAATATTGTTATCTTGTGGTCTTTCGTTTAATCAGAAGCTGCTTTCTAAAGTGCTCACACAATTGAAAACATAGTTTATACTTTGAAATGAGCTAGGTTCCTCTTTCCTTCTCTCTCCCTGTTCTCTTTCTTTCTTCCTTTCTTCCTAACCTTTGGCTATTTGTTTGTGTGTGTATGTTGTGTACGTGAGTGATACATACCACACTATAAAAAAATGTTATTTTACGGGTTTGAGGATCAGTTAGGAAGAGAAATACAAATCCTGTAATGACTATGCAACAAATGGATTCATGTGGAGGAATTAGACCATGCTTATCTGAGTAATATATACTACTGAAGATTGTAGAAATGCAAATTTAAAATTGTTTTTATTTCTTTTAGCTAGGAAGAACTAGATCATAGCCTTAATCGAATTAGATAGTCTAACTCAAATAACTCCTCTTTGCTGCAGCTTCTTTTTAATGGTAAAAATGCCTCTGGCTCCAGGTATTAGAAGATCTTAACTGAATGTGACTGAAATGAGGAAGAGTTTTATTGGTCTCGTGTCATAAGAAGTCTGGAGGCAGTTAGTTCACAGATAACTGATGCCACTGGGGACCCAGGTAGCATCTCCTCCCTCATCCTTAGCATGTAATTTTTGCCTTTTATTTCACAGATGACTTATACCCCCAGAAATTGTGCTTACCTTCAAGCAGGAGGAGAAGTGAAGGATGCTCAGAAGCACTTTCCTCTCTCTCTCCCCCCTTCTCTTTTTTCGGAAAGGATTGTCTGCTCACTGGAGATATCTCCTGGGCCGAAAGTGTCACGTAAACTACCTCTAGCATGAGAGAAAAAGTATTACAGCCATTTTGTTTCTATTTTGGAGGAAGGCAGGGAGAAGAAGAATCAGAGTGCATATCGAGTGGGCTGTCCCAAAGTTATGTGCCATAGTTCTCAATTCTTTTGTATAAATTAGTTGCTTGAACCTTTGAACTTTCTGGGTACTTGGTGTATATAGTAGTTTGTTGCTGGTTCCCTTTGGACATCAAGTACATATGTTTTGGTTTTGTAATGTTATTTCTATGTCAGACGACAGGAACTATAATTGGGTCGTCTTGGTGTCTTTACTTTTAGCACAGTGCCTGCATAAGGACCCTCAGTTAACCCGTGGTGAATAAATGAATGGATGACTATTAAGAAATATATTTGTACTATTATTGGTATAAATCATTTATGCATATAAAGGATACAGTAGTATTTTTAACTTGTAAAAGGTTATGGACTACATTTTATTATTTTTTTTGTTGTTGCTCCTCTTTTTATTTTTTAAATTTAAATTCAATTTAGTTAACATAGAGTGTATTATTAGTTTCAGGGGTAGAGTTTAGTGATTTGTCAGTTGCCTATAACACTCACTGCTCATTACATAATGTGCCTCCTTAATGTTGATCACTCAGTTACCCCATCCCCCCACTCACCTCCTCTCCAGCAACCCTCGGTTTCTTCCTAGAGTTAAGAGTCTCTTGTGGTTTATTTCTCTTTCTGTTTTCATCCTATTTTTCCTTCTCTTCCACTATGTTCATCTGTTTTGTTTCTTAAATTCCGCATATGACGTTTGTCTTTTTCTGAATGACTTATTTTGCTTAGCGTAATATGCTCTAGTTCTGTCTACATCATTGCAAATGACAAGATTTCATTCTTTTTGATGGTTGAGTAATATTCCATTGAATATATATACCACAGCTTCTTTATCCATTCATCTGTTGAAGGACATCTGGGCTCTTTCCATATTTTGGCTATTGTGGACATTGCTGCTATAAACATTGCGGTACAGATGCCCCTTTGAATCACTGTTTTTATCCTTTGGATAAATACCTAATAGTGCAGTTGCTGGGTCTGGACTACATTTTACTGACTTACTTGTTTTTGCTAAGGGAACATCAAATTGTCAAAGTTGTTTTGAGTGGAAGATATTCAGGTACAAAGATTATAGGAAAATCCTCAAAATGACTTAGTACTAGTGCTTTTGTTGGAGTGCATTATTCCATGAGTAAATATAAATATAATTTATTTTTAACTTTTTGCATAGACTATTGTTTAAATAAGGCTGTCTTGCAATTGTCATATATTAAGATCTGGTTTTTGGAGAAAGAAACAGTTTGAACTTATTAACATGGCAATTGGGTAATTTGATAATTTATATTATAGATCTTAATTTGCAAGAAGGAATTATTAGATCCTTGGTAGCCTTATAGCCAAGAGCACACCATATCACATTTTATTGCAGATGGCATTTGGGGTATTTCTCTTAATTCTTAGAGTGACAGCTTCCTGTTTTTCCAAGACATATGCAAATAGTAACTTACAATAGAAAAACACGTCTACAAGAAACCCTAAGAAGTCATTTTTATATCTGCTTGCTTTGTGAACTATCTTAGAGGAAAGCAGGCTACCTCTTAATTCGAAATCTGCAGAAGAAATGGCTGAGTGTACCTTGATTGTGTGACTCAGTGTCTCACAACTCGTCCAATGCCTAACTTAAATTCCTTTTGTTATATTTCCATTCTGTTTGTGTTATTTTGGCCTCAGAGGACAAAGAAAACAACTATCCACTATTTCCCATACAACATTCCCTATATAGCACCATTTTAATAAATTCCTCCTTTTTTCATTCATGGTGGCAGAGTTGCTGGTACCTTAATTACTAAAACAACCTGTGCATGGATAGAACTTATCTCCAAGCAGGGAATGTATTCAAGTATCTGGAACTTAAATTTTCTATCTGAGCAGTTTATAGTCACTGAAAATAAAGGAAGAGCTTTTAACATTCAGAAGGAGTCCTGGGGAGAGAGTTCCTACATAATCATAATATAGGCAAGATAGTTTCCTAGATTTGGACTCAGAATGGGTATTGATAGTCTGTTTTGGCCTTCAAGCTGCTCTTCTGGTCATACTTTTGGAGGGAATAATTTATGGGCCAACACTCTGCACTTGAAAAATTATGTTCTACCCTTTTTTCACCTTTGTGTTCTCCACCATCACTATAGTATCTGGTGCATCATAGGAACTACAATTCTGTTAAACGAACTGTTTTAGTTTCCCTTGGTAATGCTTCCTAATACAGGTAGCTTAATGCTTTACATTTCCCCATTCCACTTTAATTTAATTTTATGCTGCCTTATGAGCACTCATAGTTAATTTTTTGTTGTCATTATCTTCTTATTCAGTAATTTCTCTAGTGATTCATAACTTACTTGAATAACTAAAAGCAGTGGTAACGCCTGGAAAATTCACTCGATGATGTTGCTGTAATCTTTAATCCAGGAAAATTTTCCTTCTCTCTCATAAAGTGAAGACTTACTGTAGCCTATTGATGAGAATTCAAGAGTACATTAATTGAGTGCCTATTGTGTATAAGGCACTCTGTTGGATTATGAATGGATATAAATTATGCACAAACTTTGCTGCCAAGGAAGTGACATCTGGTTGGGCAGACAGACACACTTATATACTATATCACTATAGTATAGGTAGGATTGTGGCAACTGCTCTAAATGGGGTGGAAGCCAAGTTTGGTGGTACCACAGAGCAAGGAATAATTGCTTCTGACTGGCTAAATATGGATGAGCAGTTGACTTAAGCTTTTGTAGATGAGATGGAATTTGAATGCAGTCTTGAAATATATGTAGGAGTCTGACAGGTGGTAAAAGTGAAAGGGTTCTGGGAAGAGGAATGCAGTAACAGTGTTCGGAGGTGGAGATGTGTATGGAATGTTTTAAAAAACATTGGGTACATGGTGTGTCTGTGAGAGTGACAGGAATTGAGGCTAAATAGCTTGGAACCAAATTGTTAGGGGTCTTATTTCTTGTTAAGTATTATTTTCTCTTCTGTAGAAAAATAACCCCACATAGCCTTATAGGTATTTGAGTAGAGGAATGACATAAGGTATCTAAAAGTCTCAGAAGAATGGAGACAAGGTGAAATGTAGTGGCATATAGGGAGGACAGTCAGAAGCAGAGGCCTAATTGAGGTTGGAGATGATGAGGGAGGCTGGGGGCACAAGGTCTGGGGAGGAGGACCTGATATCCAAGGTCCCAGGGAGGTCAGCTAAAAGCCCTGTGGGTTGTTGATTTGGCGAGTTGTGCAGCAGTGTCCTGGCTCCTACATTATAGAGGGCGCTTTCATTTTTTTTTTTTTTAAGATTTTATTTATTCATGAGAGAAACAGAGGGGCAGAGACATAGGCAGAGGGAGAAGCAGGCTCCACACAGGGAGCCTGATGTGGGATTTGATCCTGGGACTCCAGGATCATGCCCTGGGCTGAAGGTGGTGCTAAACCACTGAGCCACCCGGGCTGCCCCACTTTCAATTTTGAGCCTTCTTTCCACCTGTGTCAGATTGGAATACTGTGGGACATGCCACCTGGCAGATGAGTTATTTCAGCCTGGATTCCAGAAGAAAGTAAAAGGAGAAAGGGATTGGGTGGTTGTTGAGGGAGCCAAGAGTTTTCTGCACAGTTCTTCAGCTCCTCCTTATAGTGGGGGGTCTTGGCCCTCTGTACTTTCTTTCTGGCTTCTTGGTTCGTTGTCTTCAAGTAGAACTTGCTCCTGGTCCCTTTTTGAGACCCACTCAGATGTTTTATCACTCTGTATTTTAATTACATCCAGCTCTGAGGTAGAAACTATATTTGGGTCATCTTGATATCACAAAACACTTGGAATAACTTTTAAAATGCAACCATTCAATAAATGCTTATTAAATAAAGCAAATTTGTTTAAGCTTTGCAGTCACAGACCTTCTTCCTCTCTGAACATGTCAAGCATGTTCATCTCAGGATCTTGCTGTGCTTGCTGCCTGGAAAGCTTTAGATCCAGATCTGTTTAGCTCCCGTCCTCTTCTGGTTTCTGTTTAGATGTCATCTCGTCGGCGAGGTGTTCTTTGACAATCCTATATAAAATACCACCCTTTCCTAGCCCCAAGCCTTGGCAAGACTTATCCTGTATTACCCTGTGCTATTTTTTTTATAGCACCTGCAGCCCTTCTGATGGACGTCAACTCGACGATGGTCTTTTTACTACAATTAGAAAGACATTTCCTGTGATAACAGGAACATTTGTTTTGTCACCTAATTTATCCACAAGCCCCTGGAACAATGTTGGGCACATAGTAGGCACAGTAATATTTGCTAAATGAATGGTAAAGATCAGACTGAAAAGGATAATAATCACGGAAGTACCAGTTTGTTTACACATTTATGCAAGCACTGGTATTGTTGTTATAACTTTTATAATATCAAATCTTTAGTATTGCTCTCAGAAAAATAAAAACAAATTCTATTTTCTATAGATTGCTCCTGTGAAATCTAATTATGGATTAGTTTTTGTTTTAAAAATATTTGAATGCCAAGCATATCCAGTCAGAAAACACTTTTATTATCCATGCCAGCTTAATTTTTAAGGCAGTGAAATGGAAGACTGTCATTTCAGCAAGCAACTTACTTTCATTTGTGAGAATGGAATATTTTGAATATTCTAATTGATTTTTGAGGATGATTTTCCAGGAAAATCATCCTCATTTCTGTACACTGTACATTTGCCTTTAAGACAGGAAGAAACTAGAAAGAGGCATGGAAATTATTTACTCAGAAAGGTGAGAACTTAGAGTTGTCAGATAAATGGTTAGGAGGGTGGGTCAGTCAGTTCCAATGTAAAAGGTAAATCTTGGAACACTGAAAACTTTAAAGAAGATCTGGCTTAAAACATTATTTTATATGCATATTTAAGGTTTGTGAAGAGATCCTAGACTGTCATGAGCCCAAGTCTCTATTTTATTGTATTTTACTGCAAATTCACTTGGATATTTTTCCAGAAATCTTAAGTCTGTAATTTGGCTGTAAAAAAGTTGGTTATCAAATCAATATTATTATATGGCTTTTAGTGTCATAAGAATTCCCTTTTGGAAACCTATAAAAACTCATTTTTTCTCACCATAAACTTTATCTGTCACTTTTCTGTAAGGTCAGAGTACTAATGCTGGAGGTGATCTGCTCTGGGACAGAGAGTCAACAAAGTGGCCATAAAGTTAAAAAATGCCACATGGTGCTTTCCTAAGATTAGGATTTCTTTTTCATATCAAATTCGTGCTAATTTTAAAATATGGAAAGTTATATGTTGATAGGTGTGTTCTTAGTGTCCATTTAAAAAGAGATGAATTGATAAACTTGCCCCTAATTGTTGCAGTTAGGTATTTCATGTTTTTGTTAGTACTTCTGTGTTTCCTGGAGGTTAGTTCTTAATCGTCTCTATACTTTTAATGGTAGGTTGTTTTCCCTCTAGGTTTATAACTTAAATTTTTCCAAGTAGATGGTTTTAAAAATGAAATATGATGAAACTGTTGCACTGGAAAACAATTCCAGGAATAATTCTTTCTTATCACTTGAAATTTTCATGTTTTCATGGTATTTAAATTGTAAAAGTACTAGGACCTGGAGGTTCCATTTCAAAATATTTCTCTTTTAAGTCTGAGTTGATATTGGGTTAATATTTATTGAGTGAGTATCCATTCACCTATTGGATGAATATAAATGCAATAAATATAGGAAAACTCTGAGAGATTATGAAAGGAGACAGTCTTTTAAAATTAAAAGATTGCATCTGTAGTAGTTGACTATGCAATCAGTCCCTCCTTTTAACATGTGTAGCACATATGGATGATTACACAATAACAGGTTTCTACTTTTTTAATACAGACACTTTGGAGATTAAATGTGAAACTAGAAGTTCTTTTCAATTTTATTCACCTTAATTAAATATTTCCCCTTATTTCAAGACCTGTATCTAATTATTCAGGGCACAAATTAATTTTGACATTTTATTTGAACTTTAAAACTGAGTTTGCACAATGAATGTTCCTATTCAAAACTCTAAGTACTAAAATAGTATTTTAGTTTCTAACACACTCTGTCAAAAGTGCCAGCTCTAGATTCCTTATGGATAATAAAACCTTGATCTGTTTACAATTATTTAATAATTCACGTACTTTAAAAAATTAACCGGGTATTACTTTTATTTCATGCGTTAGACAAGCAATATTTGCAAAACCGAATTATAGTGTTTGTGAATAGCTCTAGCCCCATTAGTTTAACCCTTGCTGATTAGTTTTTTAAGTTTCTTTATAACAATAGTAGTTAGAATAATTTGAAAACCCCCAGCAAGCTTCTGGAGGGGAGTAAGCCTTCAGTAATTGGGAAGTAGTTTGTTATTTCAAACAATTTGGCCGCCTTCCTAAAGTTAGGAAAAATTTGTAGTTTCTTTTAAGTGCAAGTTGAAACATTTGGTGAAGTTAACTTGAAGAATAAAATGAAACCTGAAGAGAAAACCAAAATCACCTACAGTTGTACCATAAATGATTATTTATGCCTACCTGTGTGCATGTGCATTCTCGCTCACGTTTCTATACTCATTTCATTATATGTTTTTACGTATTCATAGCATGCAGTCATGCAAGGGTGGAAACATTTTCCCATGCCAACAAATGTTCTTGTTACGATTTTTGATCATTGATCATTTAACTATGAAATTCCTAGTTGTTGGACATTTTGGTAGCTTTCAATTTGGGGCAAGGACTTCAGTAAAGATCCTTGATAATTTCCGTGGTTAATTCTTAGAAGTAGCATTATTGCATCCAAAGATAGGCACAGTTTTTGGGCTTTTTGTATTACATTCAAGTGTGATAGGACATTTTGATACCTCAAAGCAAATCCAGCCTCGTACATTGGTAGAGTTGATGGCAGCCTTCAGGGCTTGAGAAAGATCCTTTTAATTCACAAACTATTCTCATCCCTTCTGCAGATGGCTGAGATTTTGCCATCACCTGTTGCTCCTTTGTATCATGCAAGTACTCCTCGGAGAGGTGACATTGTGCCTGGCAGGGATTTACTCTGTGCAATGTGCAGGAGTTTATCTGGTATTTTCAATCTAGTCCTTGCAAGTTAAGTTCGGAGGTAAGGCGGGGGCAAGGGACGTTAGAACAATGGACAAGAGTAATGAAGGGGGAATAAGTATTTCTTTACTTCAGTTCTGCTAAGATCATTTGAGCAACTGTTATATGGAATGCAAGATATTATGTACCTAGTTTTACGAGTTTAAGTTATAATCTCTCTCTACAGTGATTGAGGCTGTTTGTTAACTGTGAATGCTAATTAATCCAGTAGAGAGACTTAACGGTCCCAGATATGGTGCATATACATGCTGGATAGAGATGCAAGGGGGAATTAATTAACTCCTAAGCAACCTTACTCTGTTTGAACACACTGTTTGCAAAGTGTGAAATTACTTCCTTAAGAGATGATGAGGATGCAGAGTATGGCTTTGGGTAGTTTGTAGAGAATATTCTGTACTGTAGGGTCCCTGCTTCATTAGACAAAATATTTATATCATTGGAATGTCTCCTTGAAAAACCAGGTGATAAAGAGATAATAGTGACAGACAAGGCCACTAAGTAGATAAAAGTCATAGTGCTTGCTCCAATCAGGAAACTTTGAGCTATTGCTACTTATCTTTTATTCAGTGGAAACTTGTGTGTCAGATGATATGGGCAAGCCTGCGCTTCCTCTGTAGAAACTATGGAGAATAGTAGACCTTCTAGAAATAATACACTGTTGCCTGTGTATGTCTTTTCTTTACTCAACAATCTCAATCCTAAATATCTTCAGGATTTAAAAATTCCAGTCTATTATTATCAGACTGACTCTTTTTCTTATAATAGTGGATAGCTAATAATATGCCCCTTGTGATATTTAAAAATAGTGATACAGCTCTCATTACCACATCTCTTAGCCCCAGACTTACTCAGCCCTGGTCTAAACTGGGTTTCTGGGCTTTTTAAAATTTATCACTAATGATCTCTAGAATCTATCCAGTTTTTCTAGTGTTGGCTTCTTAAACCATCAGTAAAATGTCTTAGGCCACTGGCAGATTCTTGAAAAATACATGGCAGCTAGAAAAAGACTGCTGCAATGCATAAATAGAAGAAAATATACTTTTAACTAATTTTACTTCTAATAAATAAATTTCTATAATTAGGTGGAACTTTGGAGATGAGAAAAGTGTCACCAAACATTTTAGTTGATACGTCGTTAAGGCATGGTTTTACTGATGTGGATCTTTAAGGACAAATTCTAATACTGGCTTTCCCTCACACTTCCTAACACCATTTAAGTGAATCTGTCATTGCAGGGTGACTTCTGCTAATATAAAGGGAGTATTAAAAATATTAAGGGTGTCTAACGTCGGTTCTTTTAAATATATCTATTTCTAGCCCTTCAGCCCTCCAGAAATTTCTCTTTCTTCTCCCAAGTGTATACCTGATACTCTTTTGCCCCCTGAGCTGTTAAGATTTTGTATTTCTTGAAAGTTGATTTCCCTCACTGATAAATAGATTGATTTGTGAGATTATGTCCTTTTCAGTTTTCAGTGGAAGTGAGTAAATCCAGAACTTTATACTTGGTGACATTTATTTCAACCCATCAAGGGAATACCACCCATGTTTGCTTGGGTTGCAGCACTTCAAATAGGACGTGGAGAATGTTTGTGTGTTAGAGTCACCCTGCTATTTCTGTTTCAAAATTAACTGAAAATGTGATATGTGCCTCCCACTTGGAGAGGGAAACTTCTCAACAATTTTTTATTTAGTTAAGATGGATTAAGTTCTTAAGAGATGTTAGAGCGAGACTCACTAGCGCCAGTATAGTTAAGAATCTGTTAGTCATTTTATTTTAAACTCATTTGGTGTGTATATTTATAATTATCTTGCATAATCCAAGTCTGAGTTAAAATTTGGCATGGAAGCCAATGTAGGGTAGCAAGATAGTGCTTCTGACCAAGAAAAATATGCCTGTCTAATGATTAAACCAGTTGAATCCTTCCAGGTCACAGACTTGACTGTCCTTGTGTTAAATATTCTTGTAGTGTCTGGAAAGGCTAGAGAAGATAGTTAGTTGCCTGTGGCTTCTAAACCCCTCAGTAGGGCTGCTGGCAGAACTATTTTCCTTAGAAGGAGGTGCGACAATTTGAATACAATAAGATGCCACCTGTTATATTTTAGGTGGTGATAGAATTTGTGCATCCAGTTCTCTCCATTAGAGTAAGTAGTAATTAGTGGTAGGAAGGGGTGATTATTTGTGGTTGATAATAATAAAGGTCTTGGACAAGTTCAAGAAATTGTCAAGGCCATTGCCGAAGAGTTTTTTGGTTTATTGAATCAACAGAGTGTTGAACACTTTCTGTTTGCTAAGGGCTAAGGGTATAGTGGAAAGCAAGCAGACCTGGTCATTGTCCTTTGGGAACTTAATATCCAGTAGAGGATACGGATATTATATAGTCACTCATATAAATATAGCCTACAAGTGGTAAGCAGAAAGAAGTACTGCAGATTATTATATCAGGGAGACTCAGACTTTGATGGTGGCAGGACTGGATCACGAGATAGACTGAGCCTATCTCTGGCTGACCCCTTGCCTCCTGCTTCAAACCATTCTTGCCAAATGAATCTTGGTTATTGTCTTTCTCCCCTCTTAGTCATTAAGGCCTATTGCCCTATGGGAAAGGTGTTAGTCTAGAGCTGAGGGGTGAAGGGTGAGAGCTGTGGGTCCAGGGAAAGGATGATTATTCAGAACTCTGGAAGGAATTACAAGAGATTAGAACAAAAGTTTTGAGTTTTATCACCCTAACTATATTCTGTATAACTATATTGTGTGGTTTATGCCACTGATGTCCTGGATTTACAAACTATTAGGAGTTATATAATTAGATATAATATGTGATACATATATTTATCATTTATACCGACATTTATACTTCACATGCATATAAATATATACTGCACTATATATAACTTACATATTAATAATTAGTAAACATTGATATTTAATCCAAAAGCTCCAAAGACTAGAAAATGGACACGCCTTTTACTTATATCCTACCAGATACCTGCAATAAAGTATAATGGAAAGATACATGACTGTAGGGTCAGAAGACCTGGGTTTAAGCCCTTGTTCTGTCATTTACTCTGTGATGCTCAAATTCTCTATTTCTTCCTCTATGAAAGAAAAATGATTGGTCAGTGGCTCCCGCATTCCTTCCACCAATGATTCTGTGATATACCTGGGTTTTTCTACCTAGGTATCCATATCTGAATGGATCAGATGATCCAATTTTCTCCCACTGGACTGATTTGCAGCCCATTTCAGGAAGGTAGAAGCCTTGGAGAAATGCCATCTTGAGAAAGCAAATACATTATTCATCTTGTCAAATTTTTATAAAATGAATAATTGTTGGCAGAAAGTATTTAAAAATGCCTTTTCTTCTTCCCCATTAAATAAAAGGATAATTACTAAATGTGAAATGGGATCTCCAGATTTATGGTGAGGGAATTGGCTTCTCATCCAACTTCCACTGCTAGTATTAAACTAGGATGATGATAGATCAAGCAGATTAAAAAATTGCAGGTGATTTTCAAAATTCATGGATCTCACAGATATTCATTTTCTTAGGCTGTGAAACTTGCTTTGGCCCAGAATGCAATTCCTGATTGGTGGTGTTTCTACCATTTCTTTTTATCATTATTACTTCTATTAGTAGGTCAAGATAAACTCGTATCAACATAAAAAAAATCTAGTAAAGTCTCATTTCTGTGAACAGTAAGAAAAGAGAATCAGTCTTTGAAAGAGAATATAGTAAAATGTGTTTAAATATACCAGCTGCTTGATTTAGTTTAGATTTTGGGAGTAATGGGAAATCATTTGTAGTGGTGCTGCCTGATGCTCGGGACCTGTGGGCAGTGAGAGAGCGATGTTACTTGAAAGGCAGCATCAAGTTCGCATTTCCTCCTGATTTTTGGTGGAACTCTGCAAAAACTTAGTGACATCCACAATGTGCCGGATCCTGGGAAGCTCCCAGGAAAAGACTGGCACCATCCCTGTCCTGCGATTTTCAAAGGCCCAGAAGGAAACAGGCCATGGAAAGAGAGTAAAACAAGAACTGAGAGTGTACAGAGCAGAAGGGAAGTCCTTTTTAAGAGAAGTTCAGGGAAAGGCTTTATAGAATTGGTGATTCATGAGCAGAAATTTTAAGGAAAGTTCATGAGGTGAACATTAAGAGGCTGAAGAAAAAGAAGAGATAAAGGTGTGGAATCCCAGAAGTGGAACTGCGTGAGTGTGAGCGCTCGATATCCCCACAAGGCAGAGTCTGGGCAAGTGAGGAAAGAGAAATCACAGGGGAGAAGGAGAAGCAAGGCCCTGGCGAAGAGGAAGGAAGGGCCAGAGAAGCCAGGTCTTAACAACCTGTGTGTAGGAGCTTTGGGCTGTACCCACAGGTGATGGAGACCTTGAAGGTTTTTGAGCATGTCACCTCATGGTCAGATTTGCATTTTGGAAATTTCTTGTGGCTGAATTATGGCGAATGGTATGATGGGAACCAGATCGTGTGGCAGCATGGGGACCTAGTGAAAAGGGTAATGCAGTGGTCCAAATGAGTGATGAGATGGTTTTCTGGTGTAAAATTTTCTATTGATTCATAAATATACTGCTACATCTTAAAATGTCAGCAAATTGAAGATACTTTTAGCATTCAGTAGAACTGATTCATTGCTACTTTTATAGTTTGAAATTATTCATGAAATTAATAGCAATGAAAAATTGAAAGAGGACGAGTATTTTATTTGTCAGTGAAATTAAACCAGTAAACTTCTCACAAAAAATTTCGTAGTTATAATTTTGCTATATAATGTGGAATATAGCTTCACAAAAATGTAAGGCAATGAATTTGTAGTGTATACACATCTATTTACTTGGGGAAATTATGCATATTTGATAACAAGTGAATGATGTCATAGTGTCAGTGCCTATAAGTATTTGTTCAGTTTGCATTTGATACAGTTATAACCAAGACTTTATATTAATTTAAGTCATGGAATAAGTGACTGATAGTTCTAAACAGAAAGTTAAGTCCAAAGTTGAGAAAGAATGGAATATTTGTTAGGGAAAATTAAATAGCAATGTATACATATAAGATTATGATTTTTTCAAGAGCTTGTATAAAAGGTCGTAGGAAATCATATAATTGGAAAAGCACAATTGAAAATTACTTTAAACTGTGTCACAAACAGGATGGCATATAAGTCTTCTTACCAAATCTTGGTTTGGGTGCACAAATCCTTAGTTCTTCATTACCGCAACAGGAAACTAAAGTCAGAGCTGAAGAAATGAGAACACCCATAGCACTGTGAGGGCAATAAAATATTACAGAGCTACATCTCGTTCAGTATGAACCCAAGATTTTCATTTTTAGTGTTGCTATTTAATTACACACAGTAGTACATAAGTTGTCATAAATGTTAGGCTGTATGTCCACAGTCAGATAATGTAGGAATGATCAGTTTGCATTATGCATTATCTTTAATTCACACTAATGCTCAGGAATCTGATTCATTCCTTACTGTTCGCCAAACTTTCTTTAATTATGTAGAATATTGTCGGTGCCTGTAGTTTTAGGATTGGAAGGTTTGTACAGTGCATTTGATACCACATTGCATTTTAGTACTCAGAGATTACATTGAAGCTTTAGGGGTTAGGATGAATTTTCTACGCCTCTTTTTATAAAAAGTTTTTTAAAAAATAACTTTTTGGTAGGATCTGCTTATCTCTATGTCTCCCACCCTCTGACCCCCATATGATACTTGATTATAATGTGATACTTTGAGGACACTTTATTTTATTTTTTAGTAAAAATATATTTTTACTATATATTCACTCTTATTAGGTTCTGTTAGGGGAATTGATGGGCACATGTTTCAAAGCTGAAATCTTTTTATGCTTATTTTTTTACTATTTAATGAGATTTCAGGTATATTTTAACAACCGGGGTTTCCCTGATGAATCATTAAAATAAGTGAGTGGGTTGGAAGGTAATACTAACTTTTCTCAGTACTGCCCTGTTTTACCCTGCTGGGTTATTGGTTGCTTTTAAAATAGAACCTGGTGTGTTGGAGTTGGTGGGTGGAGGTGCAGAAGAGAAGGGGTCAGTAAGAAAATACCAGGTAAACCTCTGATGACCTATTGGGAAGTCCTACTCAAATTTTATTTTCCCCAACTTAGAGCATTTAGTGTCTAAAAGTTCATTGTGTTTTGCTCTCCCAAGCTTAACTTTTTAAATATTGTGTATAGGCAAATAGAAAATATATTTTCAGCTATTGATTGAAGTATAAGGTATCAAGCCATGTGTGGATTAGCCTGTGGAATCAATTTCTCATGTGTGTGGGATTAAAACCGTTAAAACCATCATCACTGAAACCATACCTTCCTACAGCTAATAGCAGTAAGGTGTCTGTGGAATATATTAACACAACAATTCCTCTGATTTAAAATTATTACTTGGTATTTGGTTGGAAAATTATTTTAATATTATAAGTAACTGAATTGACATCATATATGAGGGCTAATTACACATTTCTAATGTGACTTAGGTTTAGTTTAAAAAAAATCCACATGATGTATTTATATGTAGCATATTTTTTCCAATAAATCAATGGCATACTGCAAAATTCATTCTCTATACTTTCAAAAACAAACCAAACCAAACAAAAAAAACCCACAAACCTACAACAGCAGTTCTCTTAGAGGAGGTACAGCAAAATGTAGTTCACCTTGAAAATGGCTCAGGGAATAAAGAAATTGGGTCAAGCTTAAAATAAATTCAGGTACAGTGACAAAAAGTTTTAATAAAAATTAAAAATATTCACAGCTTTGGTTTCAGGCTACTTTTGTTCTTAGTGATCTTATCAATGCATTATTAGTTTTTAATTGAGATGACACTAATGGCACTTTCTCATTTTGGTCAAAATGTTTATGGGAAACATCTTTGTGGTTTTTCACTTTGTATCCTGTTTTAATTGGTAAATATAAAGTTCTGGAAAGGCAGACAATTCTTAGATCATTTGACCTCTGGGGATCTTAAGTAGAATTTGAATTGGTTTAAAATTCCTATGTCATAGCTATCACTTTGACTCATTTATATTGCCAATTTAATGTTTAGCGTTTAACCATGTATCGTTAAATCATAGTATTGATAATGAATTAAACTTTCATAAAACTTTAATAGTATAGTAGATTCTCATTCATCTGGTGTCACTGGGGAATAAAATACGCTGAAGAAATGAGTTTTTTTTTTTTTAACCGAAGCTTACTGGGTTAAGCAGAAAAACTTAAAAGTTGATAAAAATTTATCTGACACACTTTGTATGCTCTTTTTGGAAGGAAGAATGGATTGGCCATTAACTTTTTTTTTTTTTAACTTTTTCCTAACATCATGAAATATTAACATTCTAGTGTCAAGTAGAAAGGACATGGGCTTTTTGATTAGTATTTGTTCCCTCACATAAAAAAAGGTTTTTTGTTGTTTTTTTCTTTTGAAATAAATGTGACACCCCTAATTGATATACTTTCTCAGTTTTTGCGGGGGTGCATGTGCTAATGCTTTAACAGATTGATTAACTCAGGCACCTATGTAAGACCTTTGGCTGTGTATAGGATCACCTATCCTCGGTTGGCAAACACCTGGCCACAGCCTTGGGCTGTAAAGGACACCCTCTCCTTGCTGAGGAGTAAGCATTTTCAGTGTTCAGGACTGCTGCTCCCAAGCATTGGTAGTGGTCCATGATGTCTCCATTCACCCGTGCTTGTGAGCATCTGTGGTGTCTGGGTGACCACCTGCAGTTTTTTGGGATTATTGCTAAAATGAGCAAATAGTGCATTCCCTTTAAGTTTTAACAAATTCCAGCATAACAGCAAAAATTCTCTTTAACAAAAATTTTTTTTTTTTTTTAACCTTATGCTTGTTTGTTTCAAGCGGTGTTTTCTAAAACAAAACTCAAGCACAGTAAGAGTATTGGCACTTTTCTTTAATGTGCTATAATGGCATTTGGTTTGAATCTTATATTTAAAAATCAGCTTCCTCTCTTTTGCTTGCACCTAATGGGAATGGTCTTTCTTCCAGGTTGTGCTTTTAAGAAGACTATAGGGAAGAACGATTTTCTTCTTGCCACAAAAGTTGCAATAGAAGTAAGTAGGGGAACTGCCAGGATATGTCTGTCTCCACAAAACAAGCAGAACAAATTTCCATGAATCAAAGCCACTAAGTATAGTTTTCAGAGATGGTAAGACATAGTTACTCTCCCTAGAAAAATACCCCAAATGCAGGCACACCCATTGGCCACTAGAAAAATGCTCGAGTAAACGCTACTTCAAACCTGTACATTTCACTCTTCTTACTGAGCTATTAAAGGGGTGGAAATCTACTATAGCTATAATCTTTTTTTCCCCTTTTCTATTTTTCGACCTCCCACATGCTTGGTGTTCAGTTCTGCTTACTGAATGTCTTGAATCGACAATAGCACCTACACCTACTGCCTCCACATTGGCTTATGGTTTACAGATAACTAATGATTCAGACCCATAAGAAACATCTGTAAATACATGACATTATACGTGTTCTAGATTAATCATGAAAAAGGGCAAAGGGATGAGGAATCAAAATTTTTTCCCCTTCTAATATGATGTTGCCTTCTTTGAGGTTATATGAATGAAATATTCTTTAGAATGGTTTAGATCACATTCTCAGGTCATTTTTACAACAACCTTTTAAGGATATATAGGGCATATATACCCTATCATGATTAGATCAGAGGAAATAAACCAAGATAGAGATAACTGTGATGTGATCTCGTAAGCAAACTAATGTCAACTGCTTTTAGTCTGTCTGCCTCAAAACCTTTGATATAATTTTCAAAATTGCCTTATATTAGTCTCTCAGTTGACTTTCTAGAAGTTTCCATCATTTGAGGGATTAAAGGCTAATTTTTTTTTGTTGTTGTTGTTAAATTTATCTTACTGAACAGCATTTATTAGAGGTGGTCTCCAACTGCCCTGAGAAAAGCCAAGACTGCATAGTCAGTCCCTGAGCTTACTTCTCAGATACCTGTGGGGTTCTCAAATTCTTATTTGAGATACAAGCTGCTGATGATGAATGAGTGGCACCCACTGCACTTCATTTTTTTTTTTTTTTTTTTTTTTTTACCCACTGCACTTCAAATGTGTGTGTTTATCCACTTTTACCACCTATCCTTGGTTGAGAGGGGGCCATGATTGAAAATTACTGATTTTAAAATGAAGGAAGATTAGAAGATATTCTTTCCTCTTAAGTAAGGTGATTTATACTAAAAATGGGAGGGACAAATATCTTATTACTGTTTGTAAGTTATTATCTGCAATCTTATCTTCACAATATACCTCTGACATTAGTATTGTTATCCCCATTTTAGAGAAGACGAAACTGAGTCCTACAAAGTTAGGTGACTTGGTCAAGATCACACAGCTAGGAAATGACATTGCTGAGCTTCAGACATGTATTTCCCTGATCCCAGAATTCATGTTTTTTCCACCTAAGGAACACTGCTTCTTATTTTACAGATAAGTGAAATGTGTACTTGTATATTTTTCTTCAAAAATACTCATCGGAAGATTCAGACATCAAGAACTAAGCTTTTTTCATTCCAGTTGTATCTTTGAGAACCATTTGACACTTTCTCCTCTGAAATGAGATTTAAGTAGGCATTGCTTTGAACAGATGAATTACAGTTTTATTGGTGAAAAACATCATTGAGCGGCACCTGGGTGGCTCAGTTGTTTAACTGTCCAACTCTTGGTTTCAGCTCAGGTCATGATCTCAGGGTCATGAGATCGAGCTCGGCCTCAGGCTCTGTGCTCAGTGTGAGTCCGCTTGAGATTCTTTGCCTCTCCCTCTCCACCTGCCCCTCCCCTTGCTCCAGCACTCTCTCTCTCTCAAATAAATAAATATATATTTTTAAAAAGCATCATGGAGTTGTCAAGACTAATAATTTTATGGAACATTATTAAGAAAAGCGGTATGCTGTGTAATGAGTGGTGTTTACTTAAGTCTAAAGGAAAATTCAAACATCTGGAGTATTTTTTAAACAATGTAGTATTTATGTACGGAGTGATGTTTCTTCCTTACTTCTTCCAGGAAATAGCTTATAATTTTAAATGTATGTGGATTTTTTTTTTTTTTTACATTCTCACATATATTTTTATTTCACTGGGCACGTTAACAAAAGTCATATTATTAAACCAAAAAGTTGCTTGATAGCTGACTCACTGGGATGAAAATTTTACCATGTCTTTAATAACGACATTACTTTATCTCTCTTTTTTATTTTTAAAAATAATTTATTTATTCATGAGAGAGACAGAGAGGCAGAGACACAGGTAGAGGGAGAAGCAGGCTCCATTCAGGGAGCCTGACGTGGGACTCGATCCTGGGTCTCCAGGATCAGGCCCTGGGCCAAAGGCGGCATTAAACTGCTGAGTCACCTGGCTGCCCTGCTTTATCTCTCTTAATGGGATTGTTGTTTAAAGAAAGGTTGTAGAAACCTTGCTAATTCATAGGCATATGGCTTTACCCCGTTTTTTTTGGGGGGGGGCGTTTTCCTTTGCAAGTGGGAAATTGGCGATAGTGGGGAAGTGGTCAAGGTATGTGCAGTGTCTCAAGAAATTGTATCGTAAGATTTTTAACATTAGACAATTGAGATTTGACTCTGAAAGTGCTTTTTTCCTAAATATGGATTCACTGGGGGCAGTGATAGCTGGTGAATTTAAAGGTGAATTAATATGAGAGTTTCAGAATCAGAGGATTTCTGAACTGTACAGGGCCTTACAAACGAAGGGCTCTTGGAGTGGAAGTCTTAGGAGATGAGTGTAGGGACTGTCTGAGAGTAGTAGAGCTGTGGGCCAAGCCGCTTCTGTGGTTACTGAGTCAGGGTCACAGCTATTCCAACCAGGAAGTGAGTGATCACAGCAGGAGAGGGCTCTGAACTCCTGGGGCTGGAGGGAAAAAAAAAAAAAAAAAAAAAAACCTGAGTCATTGTGCAAGTAATCTTGGGGCAAGAAGAAAACAGAAATCAGAAAAATAAGCATCCTTTATTTCCTCTTGTTAACACAAATGTAAAAACACTGATTACAAAAGTATAAACCTTAAGTGTCATGTACTTTTTTTTTAAAGTGGGATGTAGCAAATTAAAAAAAAATAAGCTTCTATAAATTATTTGCTTTCTGAGTGTCATATTTTAACTTAGTTTTTAAAAAAGCCTTATGCACACACATATACATGTGTTGGAAAAAATATTGTTTTGCTTATTATTTAGGATCTGTGAAGGCTTGAAAAGGCCCATGAGTCTTCTCATCATTGAGGCGTTCTATGGAGGGTCCCATAAACAGCTGGTGGATCTGCTCCAAGAAGAGTTAGAAGACTGTGTCCTTTATACCCTTCCTGCAAAGAAATGGCATTGGAGAGCGCGGACATCAGCTTTATACTTCTCCCAGAATATCCCCAGCAGCGAACGGTACAGGTAATCAGAGCCCACGTGGCATCGTCAGCCTCTTTTTACTGTACGTGTTGCAGGGACGCTGCTGGTCCCTGGCATCCGTGAGGTTTCCTGCCGCCGTGGCATGGGCCCTAAGACGACAGCAGATACTCCTGTAGACACAGTGGAGCACATTCACACTCCCAGGGCATCCGGCTGGTAGAAAAGTGGCCTCCCTTAGAACCCCTAAGCCCTTGCTCATTTGTCTTGTGATTTTATCACATGCACCTGCGTGGGCGTGGATGACAGTGTTCGGCCCGCGGGGAGACTTGATCTTGGGCACGTTTTTGTTCCTGTACCATAACCTCCGGTGTCTCTTTTAGTGACTGTGCTGTTTTAGGTTCCTTTACTGTGTCTGCTCTGTACTAGGAGCTGAGGTTGACAAGACGGATGTAGCCAAGCTCTGTGCCCTTAAAGCTTTAAAGACTCTTGAGGTAGACATGGACTTGGAAGTGCAGCGTGAGCATGAAAAGCGGGGGAGTTGATTTTGACTGTGACAAAGCGGAGGTGGCTTTAAAGCGTTGGCAACATTTGCTTAGTCTTAAAGGATGGATAGATTTGGGGGAATGCCACTCAGTTCTGAATTCTGATTATTTAGGAAGTGGGGACCAGGGGTACCTATGAGAGATTTGTCTGGGAGCCCCTAGAAAGCTGAGTGAGAAATACGGATTACATCTGATGGGAAACAAGTGGAATACTGAACACCCCTGCCTCCGTACTCTCTGTTGGCATATACTGCCTTGCGTCTCCTGCTTGTTAAATAGTGGGGGGTTGTTCTACTGTGTGTGTGGTGTTTTCTTTTCTTTCTTTTTTTTTAAAGATTTTATTAATTTATTTGAGAGAGAGAAAGAGTACAAGCAGAGGGGAGAGGGAGAGGCAGGTTCCCTGCTGAGCAGAGAACTGATGCAGGACTCGATCCCAGGATCCTGAGATCATGACTTGAGCTGAAGGGAGACACGTACCCGACTGAGCCACCCAGGCGCCCCTGTGTTTCATATATCTGTTCTTCTTACCATTCTGGGCCCTTCTGTGTAGGACTGCGCTGGTTTAAGCAGCACTGGGGAGTGCAGGCTGATAATTAATGGAGTTAGGGAGACAGATTGTTAGAGAAAGGGCACATCACAAGCTGCAGTGCTTACCTTGCCTTCAGCAGCCCCATCTATCTGTTGCTGTTTGTAAGGTGCAGTCACAAGGGAGACGGCAGCTTGGGATTTAAATGTAGGTTGCTGTTTTTAGTAGTAATTTGAGGGATTCAGAGAATAACCCATTTGGTGTATGAAAACCATGGATCTTATCTGAGAATTCAGATTGTCAGGTGGAACGAATAGCAGTGCGTGTTTGAGTCACTCTGCTTGGGATTATAAAGGTAAAATGCTGTTTGGGGACATACTAAGAATTTATTTTTCCTTACGTAATTTAATGTTTTGTATTCTGATATCACTAAGTGAATATTGTTGCTTATAGTACTAGAAATTTCAGTGAGTGTATCAATATAAAAGTTTTAAAGGCGCTGATGAGACTGTTGCTGTGTTAAAATCTGTTTATAGTTGCTTTCACGATCTCCTTTAATTGTGTTTTCATAGCACCAATTGCATTGTATTACTTAGGGTCAAATAATCCTGTTGACTTTATGCACATTTTCATTTAACATTACCGTTTGGGAGAACACATTTCTACAATGACTAGGACATTGAAACGAACCAGTTCCTTATCTGCTGTTAGATTTCATTTTGATTATGCAGTTTTTCAGAATGAAATCATTGTATCGCAAATATATGTGTGTGGCTAGCGTGCCTACAAACACTCCCGTGTCCAGGGCTTCTCCACTCCCTTTGAGGCCTGAAGCATTTGAGGATAAAGATCACATTGCTCTTTGAAGCAGTCTTGTTTGGGAGGTCAATTTCTGCAAGATTGTGATGTAAAGTTTTACTCCCTGATACCCATAACCTACAGGTCCTATCTGTGGGATCTGAGATCTTTCAAGGTCACTCATCTAAGCTGTGCAGTTAACTGCATGAATCTAATCAGACTTCACTAAGAGATATACCTCGCCATTTGAACCTACAGTTATATTTGACCAATGATAACTTATCTACTCTTTTTGAATACTTTTGGAAAAATAGCAACAGCTTGGATTCTTACACGAAGTTAAGAAATATGCTCACTTTACCCTACTTTGAAGTGCGAGAGCAATCTTTTGTTACACCAGAGAAATCTGATCTCTGAGGAGACTTTTAAAGATAGGAAGTTTTCGCTTTTCGGTTAGTTAACTCTTGGTACACTTGGCAAATGAAATCCTCACAATCCATAAAGCCACCGGTCTTACGTTCTATGCAAAATTACTCTGAACAGGTAGGGACCATGTCTGATGAGAGAGACCCTGAATGTAGGCACACACGTTACTTTTCTCAGTTTCCATACATACAGTCATTATTGTTATAAGCTTGTTATCCAGAAAATGTTTTATTACTAACAAAATAAATGCTTTAGCCCAATTACTCAGTTTGATTCTGCTTTATCTTGACAGCTAGAAGAATGCATCACGGTTCACGTTTGGAGCCGTGTAGTTTTATCATAGATTACAAAAGCTCCACAAGTTATTTTTCCCAAAAGTAGTTGATAATGATTGCTCCATAGGTTATATTAAAATTTTGCCTTCTGAAAACCACAAAATGCAGAAATGTTTCGAGGATGGGCCTTACGTTTTGCGTTTTGAAATGTATGAGTCATTTGTCCCAAGGTTAGCGATTCGACTTTCTTAGACATACCTAGACGAGGGATCAAAGATTTTTCATTCATTTTTTTTTTCTTTACTGAACTGAGACGACCACTATTACCTAAAATCAGTTTTTCACTCTCAGCTGCTTACAATTATATTTTTCAT
The DNA here is from genome assembly GCF_048164855.1 of Canis lupus baileyi. Taxonomy (NCBI): domain Eukaryota; kingdom Metazoa; phylum Chordata; class Mammalia; order Carnivora; family Canidae; genus Canis; species Canis lupus. The sequence continues at coordinate 51,361,940 of NC_132857.1, read as the reverse complement.
TCCATCCGAGGTATTGTAGCAGATTCTGATCATTGGCCACTTAACAGCCCTTCTTCCTTGTTAACAGAATCACACTTGTCTTTGGAGTGGCTAAGTACCCAGCCCCTGGGAGTGAAGCACGATTGACCTGAGCTGGTCATTATGATCTCGTTTTCTGCCCAATTTTTCCCAGCTTTCCTTGCAGTTAGTGCTGGGCAGTCACTAGGTTTGGGCAAATTAGATTTAAGTGGATGACTTCTGGGGGTTCTTCCAACAAAGTTTGTTTTGTTTTGTTTTTAGTTATGAAAGGAGAAGGCCATTTTCCTTTCCTGCATTTGACAGTGGTTGTGATGTCTGCAACCGTGAGGCGACAGGATGAGGGCAAAATGCCTGGGCTGCCAAAAAATGGCTGATGGAAGGCTGGAAAGAGCCTGGATTAGACTTCCATTTTGAGCAGTGGAGCTACCTCCTCACCTGAAAACCCTCCATGTCTAAAACATCCAGAAATGATTTGTAAAGTGTTAACGACTTTCCTTTTAAGTCCATAGCTAAACAAAGAGAGGATCCGAAGGACGATCTGGAAGTTAAAGTGGCCTAGAAGCTGTGGTTACCTCGTTTTCGTGAGGAGGACTGGTTAACTTAGATATGTTATGTTCTGAAATGAAATATCATGCAGCTCTGACCTGAATTAGGAAGATTTCTATGGACTCTCGCGGGAACCTGTCCAAGGCATTTGCAGTGACAGAAAGTAGGGTGCCAGACAATGTTATTAGGTATTGTCTTTGGTATAAAGAAAGGAGGTTAAAGATACAAAGCAATGGAAGAGCGGACTGGAAATGAATAAAACACATTTGTCTGAGGATCAGTGTGGCAGAGGATGTCTGTGCCCACCCATGTCCCTCTGACCTTTCCCTTTCAGTGCACCCTGGCCAGCTTCCCACTGCCAGGGTGTGCAGCTCCTTGCCTGAGGGAGCAGCTGCTCTGGCGGCGCATGCGGCAGGCTGTGAACAGCCCTCCACAAACGATCTTCACCCCTCGGATGAAATCATTCTGAAGGGTGTGCAGGAGAGAAATCATTAACAAAGATTCCTTAAAAACCCTGTAGGTCAGAAAATGTACCAGCATAATTCTACATAACTCCTGGGTCACAGAAGAAATCATAATGGGTAATAAAAAGCGGGACTGAATCATAATGAACATATTGTATATCACAATGCTGGTTGTATCTACATTGACAGCCCCAGCCACATCATCTTTAATAAATTTATTTTTATCATTTTTTAATTGTGATACGCAGGCCCTCTAAAGCTTGTGGCCCAGAGCCAGGGACCCTCTTACTTGAATCTGGGAATAGTATTGGGAAGGAAAGAATGGAAAGAATGAAAGAAGTGGAGATGGAGAAACTAATAGTTATTTTGAGATAATAAAATAGACACAGGCCTGATTTGTTTCAAAGGCACAAATAATTTTTGGAATTATGTAGATCTGGATTTGTGGATATGGCACAGATCCGTAAAAAGGGGAAATGCTCTTAATAGTTTTATGTCAGTAGATGAAACCTTAGACAAAAGAGTGAATTTCTTAGAAAAACATAACTTACAAAACCTCACTTAAAACGAAACAGAGGGGGTGTCTGGGGGGCTTAGTTAGTTAAATGTGTGCCTTTGGCCCCCCTCCGGGCTCCCTGCTCAGTGGGGAGGCTGCTTCTCCCTCTGCCTCACTGCACAACCCCCCACTCCTGCATGCATGTGTGTTCTCTCTCTCTCTCTGTCAATAAATAAAATCTTTTAAAAAAATGAAACAAAATTTGAATGGAATTATAATCATTAAAGATACTGCATTAGCTAAAAATCTGCCCACTACAAGGTAGAGGCAGGGTCCCTGTGCAGGGTTGGTTTGCTGCGTTGGTGCCACCCTACCTCTTTCCAAACTTGTGTTATGGGAGATTGAGGGTCTGTTTTTTAGGTTTTCTGTTTCTTGTAGTCGTACGAGTCCTGACTGTTAATAAATGTTGATTATCATTATGATACCTTTTCCTTCGCACCTCAACCCCACCCCCCTTTTTTTTAATGACCAAGGAGGGGCAAGGAAAGGAAGTAGTTGGATAGGAATTAAATTGAGTGAAAGCTCAGTTGGGTCAAGCAATGCATAGAGTAAAATTAAAGTTTATGGTGATATGTGGCTGTTGATAACTCTGTTTGATTTGCCATAATTTTTAATGGTACCATTGTTGTGGCCTTTTACTAAGCAGGTTCTCTTTCAAGGAATGTGTGAATTTTTTTTTTTTTTAAATGACCTCTTCCCTGTGAAACACTGAATGCAACTTTCTTTGGGAAAATGAACATTTTTAGCTAATATGAATTACTTATGTCTGTTTGTTGTTTGTAGCTAGTCCTTGTGAAAAAAGGGATGGCTAAACTAGTGGGTGTAGGTGGGTGTAGGGCATTAATACAGAAGGTGGTGGTTTTCAAACAATTCTTTTGTAAATTAGTAATATAAATTTTTCTTTGCTTTACAGTTATGTCTTGTTTTGAATTGTTACCTTTTGTGAAAAATATAACTTTCTGAATAATATAAATATTCTTTTTTAAATCATGAAACATTTTTTTAAAAGATACCTTTCTGGGATCCCTGGGTGGCTCAGCGGTTAAGCGCCTGCCTTCAGCCCAGGGAGTGATCCTGGAGATCAAGGATCAAATCCCAGGTCAGGCTCACTGCACGGAGCCTGCTTCTCCCTCTGCCTGTGTCTCTGCCTCCCTCTCATGAGTAAATAAATAAAATCTAAAAAATAAAAAATGTAAAAGATACCTTTCTGAATAATTTAATATTATTTTCTTTTTTTTAAAGATTTTTTTTTAAATTTGTTCATGAGAGACACACAGAGAGAGAGAAGCAGGCAGAGACACAGGCAGAGGGAGAAGCAGGCTCCATGCAAGGAGCCCGATGTGGGACCCCATCCCAGAATCACGCCCTCAGCTGAAGGCAGATGCTTAACCACTGAGCCACCCAGGGATCCCTGAATAATTTAATTATTTTCATTACAAAAACACCTTTTTATTAGTGTGTGACATACTTAGGAGTATAAAAGTAAACGATGACTAATAGTAATTTGTAGGTGAGTGAATTTATAGGTAGGTTTGGTTTAGATAGGGCAGTCATTTTATATCTCTGTAGTAACCAGAACAGGATTTGATGGGGTTAAGTAATAGTAATAATAGCTAACGTATTGGACACTTACCCTGAGATGGATATTCTACAATCCTGGAAGCCTGACAGGGTTTTCCTGGTTTTATGGAAGAGGAAACTGAGGCTTAGAAAGTCAAGATATTTGCACTGGATTACGCAGCCAGTTAGAGGTGGATATGCGGTCGATCTCAAGTCTGGCCACTGCAGAGGCCATACAATATTCTTTATAAGCCCATGCTCGTAACTACTATGCTATCGTGATTCCCTCCCCAAGCAGGATAAAATAATGAAGAAAATTAAAATTAAATCTAAGTACCTCTTGATTTAAAGTATATGACTAAATTTTACTATTAGAAGAGGGTGTGATGTTTCTCCTGGTTTTGAGAAGTATTATTTTTTAAAAATATTGTATTTATTTATTCATGAGAGACACAGAGAGAGAGAGAGAGAGGCAGAGACACGGGCAGAGGGGGAAGCAGGCTCCATGCACGGAGCCCGACGTGGGACTCGATCCTGGGACTCCAGGATCAGGCCCTGGGCGGAAGGGAGGTGCTCAACCGCTGAGCCACCCGGGCTGCCCTTGAGAAGTATTAAAGTTCTCAAAACTTGTTGGAGACTGGAGGTTGCAAACCAGGAACCTTCCTAGGTCTGTGACTCTGTGATGTTCTCATTTTTCCTCAGGGCATTTGCTCTTTAGGTTTTGGGCATAGAAATTATAAGTCATTTGAATTGCCTTCTTTTGAAATCCAGATAAAAAATGACATGTGATGGATGCATTATAAAAAATCACAGGGTAGACTCAGGAATACAAACGTAGCATTTTTTTAGGGTGTTCACCTGCAGTCTCAGGTTATTCTCAAGGTGGTCTCCTGTTAAGTTCTCTACTTGGTTCATAAACTTGGCCGGAGGCCGCGTTCCCGCACTGCCTAGCTCACTTCCCTCATAACATTACCAATTGTGTTCATTTGGGATTTGGATGATGTTCCCCCACTCTGAAGAGTGCTGTCATTAGGTGCAACGCAGCATCCTATAATCTCACCGGTGTGTGACTGCTCCATTAGTGAGAACTGGCCTCGAGCTCCCCCACCACGGTTGCCGGCTTCACCAGCTTCCCTATTCTGTGCTGCCTAATTGTGGGGTTCTCTTTTGGTATGCGGTTCTATCAACCTTGCTCTCCTATCTAGACAGTGCACAGCACAGCTTTCCAGAATTTGAGTACTTCTTAGAGCTTTATCCACAGTGTTCTGTCGCTGTGAAATCTCTTCTGCTTGATAGTAACGTTCAGTTTAGCCATCTGGACTTCAGGTCGAAAACGTAGCTGACCACAACACTATGGAAAGAGAAGAATCCCACAAACCAAATAGCCACCCATCCTGTCAGCCTGTGTCTCTGCCTCTGTATGCTTCTCTCTCTTTCCTCTCCCCCTCTCCTCCCTCCTACACACACACACACAGACACACACACACACTACTCTTAAGTACTCTAGCATCTTCTTCACCACAAAACTGCAAATTAACCCTGTTACCATGTTTCCTAAAGTTTGCTTTTTCGTGCTACATCTTTTCCCCTTTTCTTTATATTCCTCTGTCAGTGTTCTTAAGAAGCAAAATAGCCCAGTTTCAGGAAAAAAAAAAAAGATTTTCTTGTGGAGTTTGGAATTTATTCTCACCACAACCTGCTGATTCAAAAGTGTTCGTATAGGTAGTAGCATGCGCTGTGAGCCGCTGCTTCTGAGGAGTTAAAAGCATCTAGTGCAACTTCAAGTGCAGTGTGTATTTTTAATATCTCTTCTAGCTTATTAAAAAAATCATGTGTAAGAATCCATAAGCCCCCATGTAAAGGTACATATAGATATACAGCATTATTTCTAAGAGACTGTGCTGCTTAAGGGCTGTTAGGGTAAATCTCCCATATATTTAATCCCTTTGAAATTTGACAACTGTATTTTAAAAGAGAAACTGGATTTGTTTTTTTACAGGATTTTACTTATTTAAGAGAAAGAGATCACAAGAGGGAGGGAGGAGAGATAGAGAGAGAGGCGACCCCTCGCTAAGCAGGGAGCCCAATGCAGGACTTGATCCCAGGACCCTGGGATGGATCATAACCTGAGCCAAAGGCAAATACTTAGGCAACTGAGCCACCCAGGCACCCAAACTGGGTGTTTATTACACTTTTACAGAGGAGAGAAAAGTCATTATTTTTAATGAATGACATGGAAAAGGCAGAAAATCCCGAACACCCCCGCATGGATACAAGAGGTACGATTATATAAAAAAGCCCTGACTGTACAGTAAGGACCTTCATAATTTTGCTTTTAGAAGCAATATGCTTAGTTTTGACCTAATAGTCAAGAGTGTGAGTCTGATCTTAGAACGCTTCTAATCTAGTTATTTTTAAGTGTTGAGTGTCTTCATTTGGTTTATGGAAAAAGCCTTTTAGGAAATGAAAGGCAGTTTTATTATATTTCCATTCCTGACATTTTCTGAATTTGTTTATATTTGAGAAAGTTTTTCTGCTTTTATTAAAGTCATAATCAATGAAAATATGTTTTGCTTCTGGAGCTGTAGCGGGTGTGCACAGGTATTCATCTCTGACTCACCGTGTTGGGAGCCTCTAAAGCTAAGATGCAGGTACTCTGCTACCCTTCCCTTCTCCAAAGCCTGCCCTCTTAGGGAAGATTCACATTTGCCTCTTTCCTTGAGGTCAGATGTGGCCTCCTAGCTGCCTTTGGACACGTTGTCCCATCCGTTGAATGACTAATTCTTGTCCAGCTGTCCTTTGTTTATGCTCCTCTGTGGTTCACTCACATGATGGACCTGCTGGTCTCCTGACCAGCCAACCCACAGAGAGACACTGTAGGCGGAAGGCAGAAGCTGAATCAGGCATAGTGCTCACAAAAGAGCATTCATGTCCCTTTCATCCTTCTATCTTCCTAAAGAACATAATCCTGTATTCTAGTGAGTTTCTTCCCATAAACAGTCTCTCTTAGATTTCTGTTTGTTGATTGTCTCATGCTGATAATAAAAATGGAACACCCCCCCCCAAAAAAAGGAACACCCTACCCCCCCCCCCCCGCCGTACCCCTACATTTTAGAAGTTCCAGGTGACCGAATATATGAAATGGAGAGGACTAGAGGCGGGATGCCTTGGCCAGAACCACCCCCCTGCCCCCAGTAGTTATCTTTTGGCTTTTTTTTTAAAGCTGGTTTCCAATTTTTTTCCCATTAGCGGTTATTAAGGGCTTTTGCATCAAGAGACCATGCCTACACTAGCATGGGCAGTGTCAGACCAAATGTGGCAAATTTAGATGTGGCAAGAGGTTAACTGTTGACCAGAAGAATACTTAGTGCCTTAGGCCGTGTGCTAATACTCGGAGCCTTGAGGAAATAATCCCTGATTGAAAACCATCAGTGACTTTGCATTGTGTGTGTAAAACTCCAGGTTACACAACCGGCTTGCTGGGCCCTGCCGCCCTCTGCAACTTTACCTCCACCCCGGTCATCTCACTCCTCTGCTGTCATAGGGGCAGGGGCCCTGTTCACTCGCTCTGAAGCCGCAAGCTCTCTCCGGCCTCGGTCCTGTTCCTGCTTGTTGGTGCCTTAGCTGGAAGCACTGCTTCCCCATCCCTATGCCCTTTACTCACTTCTTCCCGTCCTTGAAGTCTGAGCTGAAATTTCACCTCCTTAGAGAAGTCCTCCATGACCACCATATCAAAAACAAGCCCTCTATGTCTGTGTTCTCTTTCTCTCCTCCGTAATAGCATCGTATATAATATGTAATTATTTTACTTGTTTGATTTTTTTCCCCTTTTTTCCATTATGCTGCAAATTTTGGGATGATACGTGCCGTATTTGTCTTCTGTACCCACGGCCTCGCATGCTGCCCTGCAGATCACTGTTATTGAGTAACTATGGTCAAATGAATGATTTCAGACCTGTGGGGTTGAAAATGCAAACAAAATATGGCTGTAATTGACTTTGCTAAACTGCTTATTTTTGCCCTGCTTTGGGCCCTCCTCCTTTCTTGTGTCTAGGGATATCACTTCTTCTACATCAAAACTGCTTAGTGACATTTAAGGGCCTGTGTCACTCAGTTTTATGGGATTAAACTAAGGAATTCCATACACTTTTGCTCACTTACTTTTATGGGTTATATTAATCATATGGTGAAATCAGTCATCGTCCATCATGTAAATTTTGATAAAAGAAAATATAATTTTCTGGAATTTCCCCTGTATAAAAGTGTTTCTAGGAAAAAAAAATGTTTCTCAGTTCAGGAAACTTTATAGACTCTAGAATATACCTGTGACATTTTTTTAAATATCACATGATTGTATTTTAAGGCTTTTTAATTTTGGCTGTGCCACCCATGAGCAGTGTAGCCTTTTAATTTATAGTGTGGAAACTATGGGATGAATGAGAGATTAGAATTTGGCCCAAAGATATATTTTGCTTGGCCACTGCAATTACTTAAGCATTTTAAATTTTTAATGCTTTTAGACATTGTATTGGTCACAAGCACAACTAGTTGCCATTGTTTTATACTAGTCTGCTTCTCATATTTATATTACTTAACTGAGCTGTGTAGGCCTTTGTGTTTGTAGCCTCCGGCTTAGAACTTGCCCAAGAATGAATCTTCAAATGATCCTAAAAAAATAGATATATGTATGTGTACATATATCTATATATTTAAGTGTACATATACCTAAAAGAATTTACTAAGATAATATAAATCACTTGTGTTTGGAAGAAATGACATATTATACTGCAGGAACCAGCAGTCTTGGGTTCTAATGTCAGCTGCCATAAATTATTTAGCCTTAGAAAAGTTTATTTTTAACCTTAAAATCTTACTTTTTTTTTTTTTTTCACTTGTAACTGAAAGTTTGGTTTTGTCTATTGACTTCTATGATGTCATGAAAAAGGAATTAAAATCAAGATCAAGATTTAAGAAATTTAGGGCATCTGTGTGGCTCATTTGATCAAGTGTCTGTCTTTGGCTCAGGTCATGATCTCAGGGTTCTGGGATCAAGGCCTATGTTGGGCTCTCCACTCAGCATGGAGTCTGCTTGTCCCTCCCCCTCTGCCCTTTCCCATCACTTACGCTCTTTCTCTCTCTCTCTCTCTCAAATAAATAAATAAATAAATAAATAAATAAATAAATAAAATCTTTTAAAAGAAAGATTTAAGAAATTTTAACACAAAAGACAAATTCAGGGGTGCCTGGGGTGGCTCAGTTGGTTAAATGTTTAGCTCTTGGTTTCCACTCAGATCATGATCTCAGGGTCCTGGGATGGAGCCCCGTGTTGGGCTCTGTGCTCAGGATTCTCTTCTTCTCCCTCTGCCCCTTGCCCAACCTCCACTGCCCGCTCCCCCCATGCTCTCTCTCTCTCTCTCAATTCATAAATAAATAAATCTTTTTTTAAAAAAAAGACAAATTCCTACTGTCTCTCATTCAGCTTTCCTATGAACCACTGCTTCATTTAATACAGGAGTTACAGGCAGCCTGGGTGGCTCAGCAGTTTAGTGCCGCCTTCAGCCCAGGGCCTGATCCTGGAGACCCAGGATCGAGTCCCGTGTTGGGCTCTCTGCCTGGAGCCTGTTTCTCCCTCTGCCTGTTCTCTCATGAATAAATAAACAAAATCTTAAAAAAAAAAAAATACAGGAGTTACTTCCTCATCTTGTTTGTATATCTCTTGAATTTTTAACTTTTATTTGTAGAGACTTTTGGGGAATAATTCTTTCCAGTAGTCCTTCTATGTTTGGAGTCACTCTGATATGACTTATTATTAGTTTGGAACTCCTGTTCCAGCCTCAGCATTTTATGATTATTTGCCTTTTCATGCTACTGTCTGTCTCTATAGGTCATGGGCCAACATGTACACTAAACACTGGACGCATACGCTAAACCCTGTAGAACCCACACAGAATAGTTAGTACTGCAGTGAGGGCAGCGTTCACTGAAGAAGGAGAGAGGAGGGGGTTTATTTTTCATTCAGCAAATTCTGAGGTATGTCTAAGAGGATGTTAGAGCGATATATGGCGATGAAATGTAAAAGTGCTGTAGGAGAAGGAAGTATTGTGAACAAAGGTATTAAAGCAGGGAAAATTGGAAAATGTAATCTGCAAAATCTTGGGTTAGTGTGAACATATTCTGTGGTAGGAGGAGCTGTGGGATATCAGTTTGGGATGATATCCCAAATTTACATGCATTTGAGAATTCAAGGTTAGTAATTTGGGAAGCCGATACGTGAGATTATGAGTATTTTCCAAAGGCTCTATTCCTAGAACTTTATTAATTGCACATGATAGAAACCCAACTCAAACCCAATTCAAAATCACTTAAACATAAAGGAAAATATATTGGGTCACCATATGACTGAAATTTCCAGAGTGGTTTGACTCTCTGCACAACTGGATCCAGTGGTTCAGTGATGTCATTAGACCTTTTTTCTTCTTGACTCTATTTTCCTCTGGTTTGTCTTTATTCTGGAGCAGCCTCTATGTGGATCTCCTCCAGAGCTAAGCTTATATCCCACCAGTTAAGTTACCCTATCTGAAAGAGAATAACTCTCTTGGTGGTTTTAACAAAAGTCCCAGATTCACTGAAATTACTTTTTTTTTTTTTTTTTTTTAAATCATGTGGTCTTCAAATGTGTTACTTTGGCAAGAGGCCCCAAATATTGTGATTGGCCCCAGTGGTGTCAGCCCAATTCAAACCATATGAACTGAGTACCAGAGAGCAAAAGGGAAATTATATTGCTGTTATCCAAAGAGAGAAAAACAAAGTTTTGTAGGCAAAAAAAACCCATGGTGAATACTATTGTCATACATGGGAATGAGGTAAGGTTAACTGTGCAGAGACAGTTATTACAGCCCTGCAGTATGGAGACCATGGATGAGAGTAGAGATGGTCAATAGTGAGTTTCTGAAAAAGACCAATGATAATAGGAATGGAAAGTAGTAAAGGAACTTGCCACGTGAATGAAATTTGTGTTGAAATGGGTAAAGGGAGTAAGAGGTCAAAACTTCCAGTTATGAAATAAATAAGTCACAGAAATGAAAAGTACAGCATAGGGAATATGGTCAATAATATTGTAAAATACTTATCGCCGTGAGCATCTAATAATGTATATGATCATTGAATCACTTGTGGTGCACCTGAAACTAATATTATATGTCAACTATATACTTCGATTAAAATTTTAAAAAGTTTAAGAAATTTATGTTGTTTGCATTTCACTAGTTAGAAAATTTGTCTAGGCTCTGAACTGAAATTTATCTTTGTCTTGTTCATAAGAAAAGAAGTTGAGATACAAATTAATTTAATCTAAGAGATCACAGTTAAACTACTTTAGTGGTTATAATTATTTTTAAAATAGCTTTGCGAATTGTAAATCATTCCTATTAGCCCATTAAATTGGATCAGTGCGTTTATTTTGGCAGCATTTAAGTTACTCCATGTACTTAAATGTAGCAAAACTTCTTTTTCTTTAAAAATTTAATTTAATACTGCCTCCTTTTTCTATTAAAATATTATGTATATATAATCCCTATTATATATACATGCATGTGTGTACATAACTCATATAAACACAAATAATCAGTAAGTGATTGATTACTTGGTATCAATTTCTCAAACCTCTCTCCCATCTCCCCCCCGCTCCCCAAATCAGGTATTAAGTGCTTCTGTAGCGTTCTTACACTATGCTAGATCTCAGAGTGAAAATGAATGAGTAAATTGTGGTTGATCTCCGACTTAGTATCTAGTTCAGAAAAGCCAGTCTCTTTCTTAGTGGTTTGAATTAATAACACATGCATTTGAAGAATATATGCTATGTACCATACACAAATAATAAAAATGTGAATAAGGCAATATGCTGTAGGAAATAAATTTCTCCTCTTCGATATAGTTCTGTTTTTTCCCTCTCAGATTTTTATTTTATTTATTTTTTTTCGGTAGTACTTAGACAATGTTCACTTGAATCAACTTTTCTACAGCAGTCCTATACTGAAATATTTCTAGGGAAATCCCCCACACTTAGCAACCTGTCTTTTAGTATAGTATATCTGAAATATAGGGGATTTTTAGCCATAGTTTCTCTGTGAATTCAGTTTTGAGGCAGATATTTATTTGTAATACAGGACTGTTTTGGTGGGTTCCAAGATTTTCAGAAAATGAAAGTGGGGAAGAATGTGAACTAGTTTTTACCACTTTTTTTTTTCTCCATCATGAGCTTAAATACAGTGAAAAAAATTTCACAAAATCCGATTATATTAAAGGCATATATTATTTATGTGTGTGTAGCATTTTTATTATAGTGTTTCTCATTCAGATGTAGTGATTTTTAGCTTTCATTTTATAACCTTGCAGAGTGTCTTCAGTTTTCTCTTAGGGAATTTGTAACTTTTTAAAACAGAAATACATCAACTCACTTTTATTGAGAAAAATGTTTCTCTATACATACCATTTTATAAGAGGGTTGTTGCCAAGATACCAAACAGTAGCTTAGTGCCATTGCTACAAAGGTTTAGGAGTTCTTGACACTTGCAGTTGGTAGAAATGAATAGATTGTAACTTGTTCATAAGGAGTGATTAGGAGAGCTGTGTAATCATTTTCATAACAGTATTCTTATTTTTTCCAGTGTCCATAGATATTTAATGATACTCATATTTTATTTGCACCATTTTTTGAAAAATGTAGGAAAACGAAGAGAAGCAGAGGTTCAGAATTGAGGTCATGTTTGCTCTGAAATTTGAGTAGTGATTATTAGGTAAGCAGCATTTATGCAAGTAATTATTTTCATTACTGTTTTTGGTATTTAGAACTTGGGGGAAGAACAAAGATGTCACATACAGAGGCATCTACACAAGAAGTAGAAGCACTGGCAGTTTTAGAATCGACCTACCTGAAAAACATTTGAGCTTTGGAAACATGATCTTAATACTTGCCTTTTTTCAATCGCTTTTATTTTAGATAAAATGCTGGCAGATGGTAGTGATCCACTTGAGCAGTGTTGAGTTTTCTCTATTTTTTTTTCCCCTGGAAAAAAGCTTCCAGAAAACTTTTTTTTTTTTAATATGTTCAGCATGCATATGTTTTACATGTATTAACCAGTATTAAAAATGCAGTTCCTAATTAGATGTCTGAAGCTGAGAGGAGCTGTGGTGAAGACCAGCCTTTTAGAAAATTATTGAAAAAGAAAGTTTTGATGAATAGGTTGTTCATTTTTGCTATTGCATACTTCTGCCCTGTTTTAGAATTTCACTGGATAATGTCATTTTTGATGATAAACCCTTAAGTTATTGATGATGTCAAAACTTGGAGAATTCAGAATATTTACATTCTATTATGACCTGTTCTTTATTACAGCAAAGAAGTTAATACTTTTGTTACTTAAGAATTTAAGCTTTAGGTGGACATGAAAAATTATAAACTTGATATGTCTTAGATTTGGGAAAATTGTAGGAAATCTCTAAAGTAATATATTGCATTCTGTTTTTTTTCTTTCTTTCTTTTTATGTTTTTTTTTTTTTTTTCATTTTAAAATGTTGGGGGTGGAGGGGAAATCCCTTTTCTCCAAGTTTATCTGCATGAGTCACCTGAAATCTTCTAATAGAGTATAATTAAATGGTGCTATTTGAATCAGTATTTCCATGTTTGCAATTTAGAATGTTCAGTTTGTACTCATCAACATTCATCTACATTTCTGTTTTACTTTTCACTTTGTCATATAATGTTTTTTTCAGCTGATAAGCACATCTAACCGAGAATGACTTCTGGTTTTCACTTACATGGAGCGTCATTTGTTCTCTCACTTAGCTTATCTTACTGACTACTGTGGCGTTTGTTTGCGACTCCAAACCACAGATTAGACACATAGATATTGACTCATCCTGACACAAATATTAGCCCACACAGTGGGAATTCCTTCAATGTTTGGGCATTCCTAGGATATATGATGGGTTTTGATTTTCTTCTTCATGCCCATTAGATAGTATTACAGAGTAGCTATGACAGAGAGGGAAAGAGAACTGGGCTAGAAGGCAGGGAGTCAACTTCAAGACCCAGTTCAGCTGCTCACATATATAAGGACAAGTCACTCATTCTATATCTTCTGCAAAATGGTGAAAATAACAAATAATATTCTTCCTGTTTATCTTCAAGACTTGATATGAGGATTCATTAAATGTTATCTCATTTGATATCATGTAAGCTCAAGAGTAAGGTAATATTGTAAAGTTTGAACAGTTTTAGGTAGAATTTGTACTGTTCTTCTGTGTGTCTGATTTTCTCTGAGTTTTTTCTTTTTTTAAGTTATTCAACCTCTAGCCTTTAGTATATCTGTTTTAAAATGTAAGTTAGAGAGATGACATAGAATTAATTCTTTAATAAAAACATTGTTTGGAGGGTATCCGGCCCCAAACCACAGTATGCTGCTAAATTTGTTCTTCCATCAGGTGGTTTATGGTGATAAAGTGGGAAGAAATGGTAGAGGAGATAATTTTTGCAGATTTTTGGTCTCTAGTTTATTGAAATTCTGGTATCAGTTTTGAGTTATAGCTAAATAGCAATAATCAATGGCATATAATGGGTAGTGATAATGAATTAAAATAGTGGTCAGATTTATATTTTTGTAATTAGATAAATAAGTTATTCACTGTTTATTCATTTCTTCAACTAACATTTATGTGATGATTCTTATTTTATAAGGCATTTTGTTAGATACTCGGTTTGAAAGTGTGTTGAAAGAATGCTCCTTTATGAAAAAGATAAAATGGAAGGTGGTTCAATTGCGCCTTCATTGAGTAATGACTCAAGTGTCTTTAAAGAGAAAACAGGTTATACAGTTGTCTCATGGATCTAAAGATGTGATGATACCTGGTGCCTTTCTATGGAACAGCGGCGTTTCGTATCCCAGTGATAAAATGATTGTGACTTTCTAACATAAAGTGGTTATTTCACATATATGGCATCATCTCTTTGTTTAAACCCCAAGGAAAAGAATTATGTGAATATCTGAACATGCAGAATTTTTACATTAATTTTAATAAAAAGTAACAGCTGAACATCATAACTGCCAAAATATTAGATAAGTGGAAATAAATGTTCCAATATATTTTCTTGAAGTTGATATGAATTTTAGGAAACATAATAAAAGCTTCTTTTCTTGTTCACAATAGAAATAGCCATTTTAGGTCAGCTGTGTCACTGGCTACCATATTAGTACAGATCATTTAGCTTGAAAATATCTGTAAAATTTAAATATGTCCAAAGCTTTTTATTAATAGATAAAAATTTTAAGACCTCGTGTATATTAGTTTTGCATTTCTTTTCCTGCAGAAATAGGCCTTTCTTTTTATCTCTTTCAAAAATCTCTGAACACATTTTTAGCCTTTGACAATTGGGGCCGAGGGAAAATGTGCTGCAGGAGAGCTGGAGAGATATGTTTGACTAGCCTGTTGCTGAGAGTGACATCCAGCCTGTTCATTTACCTCACTTTTTTTTAGACAGTCTACTTAAATTATTCTTTGTACCTGGTAAAGGAGTTAACCTAACATAGATACTCCCAACTACTTACAAGCCTGCTTTTCAGTTCCCACCTTCTGGATCATTCAGAGTCCTCTTTCCATCCATTTCTTTCACCCTATACTCCAATATTTCACCAGAGCAGCTCACTAAGTAACAAACAATCATCAATAGCTATTAATAATGCTTTAGTTTTCGTCACTGCTAACAAGCAGTATTATCCATTCCATTATCCTTGGACAGTTTTCGTAATGGTATAGAAGTGGCCAGTCTGAATGGATGAGTGGGAAAAGAATAAAGTTTGTAAGGTAACAGATAATTAACTCGTGGGTTTTTGAACAAGCGAAATTCAAAGGCAAATATCCAAAGTTTATTTTACTCTGGTGTCTTACGATATTTAATATTGCCCTTTTCATGAACTTTTAGAAACAAATATCATCATACATTTGCCCAGGAAATATTTTATTATTATTTATAAGTTCCCTGAGGGCAGAGGCTTTGTCTTTTTCACAACTATTCCCAAGGTCTAATTCTCAGTCTTCAGTGAATCTTTGTTGGATGAATGAATAAATAATGAAGATCCTAAAGAATGTCAATAAAATTTATAAGACCTATACTTTTAGTTATGTGCAATGTTTCATTGTATTTATTTACAGATAAGAGATACATAGAAGAACAAGACTAGGGGATCCCTGGGTGGCACAGCGGTTTAGTGCCTGCCTTTGGCCCAGGGCGCAATCCTGGAGACCCGGGATCGAGTCCCACGTCGGGCTCCTGGTGCATGGAGCCTGCTTCTCCCTCTGCCTGTGTCTTTGCCTCTCTCTCTCTGTGTGACTATCATAAATAAATAAATAATTAAAAAAAAAGAATAAGACTAGCTGACTTTACTGTTTAGCAGATGATTTACCTATTTTACAAGGTATACACTCCCTATTTTCTTTCTCTTCTTTCTTTCTTGTTCTACACATTGCAATGTCCTATATATGGTAGGACATACCATAAAAGAACTACTTTTTAAAAAAAAATTTACATGAATATCATGCCTTACTTTTGCAGAAACATATATCTCTTGTTATATAATTAACTGTTTAGTATAGTGAATAAAGTAGCTATTTTAGTGGTTTTCACTTTTCTGTTTTGGATTTTTTTCAAGTAGCAAAAAAATATGTTTAATGAGTTTGAAGCGCGTCAGGTAGAATTTGTAGTGATAAACAGGAGCTATAAGATGGAAATAGAGACTTTTCTTTTTCTGTGATACAATGGCAATATACACAAAATGGTTAGCAGTTATTAGTTCACTGGCAAACTGACTTTAGGGAGTACAAATGCAATGGGAAAAGTTGGTTTCATGAGACATGAACTTCCTAGAAGGTATTAAGCCCAGGACTCTCTTGGAAGTGTACAGATATGATGAGAGAAGAGAATGGGAGAGGAATAATAATAATAGTTTATGATCTCTGGAGGTTTACCTATTGGCAGTGATGTCAATTTACATGATCTACTTTGTAGAAATAGCCTTATCACTGTTTTTTGTTTGTTTGTTTGTTTGTTTTGTTTTTGTTTTTGTTTTTTTTCAGGGAGTACTGCTTGACCTTTGTAGCCCTTTTGAGCTACAAAGAAAAATACTCCCAACTACTCACAAGCCTGCTTTTCAGTTCCCTCCTTCTGGATTATTCAGAGTCCATTTTCATCCATCCCATAGTAGGATATACTCCCAATTCATCCCTAATTTTTCAGTTATTTTGCTGTGTTCCTTCATATCACTAAAAATTTTGTCATCATCTGCTTCTTGGAAATGTCATCAATTTGGTCATCTTCTTGTCCCTTACTCTCTACTAAATTTCTTGACTCATCCTTGTCAAAGAATGCCTTAAATATCTTGCACTTTAATACAATATTCTGTGGTTTCTTCCTTTTATAATCCTCTTTTACCACTCAACTGGAGTAAAATAGGAATGTCATCAGTGATATTCTCAAAGCCAAATTAATATATTGTTTTTGTGTGTCATCCCCCCTCCCCCCACTTTTCTCAACTCTTTCTTGCTTTTGATCCTTTTAACACTTTTTTTTCTTGACATTACTTCTGGCCTTGACTTGAAGGGCAGAAACCTTCTTGACCTCTTTAGATCATGACAGCTAGTTATGCTTTTGTTCCGTCATGTCATTTCTCTTTGCCACCTCTTTTTAAATTACGGCACTGTTCTGTGTCTTGTTGTAAACCGTTTTATCTGGATCTTTTCTTAAAATTTTTCAAAAACGTACTAGTGTAGTACATTAGAGTAATCACCAGTTCTTGAGCATTTTCTCTGCAACAGACCCGATAAACAACTTTAAAATGTTTTATCTCATTTAAAACTGGCAGCAGCCCTGTGAGCTGCACTATTATTGCCACCATTCAATAGATGAGGAAACTGAGGCCAAGAGGTTTAATTATTTGCCAAACATTATAAGGCACTACGTGTGTAGAAGTGGGATCTCATGTAGTCCTCTATGACTCAGTAGCCCAAGTCCGTAACTGCTACTCACCATCACTTCTCTTCTGACATCTGTCTTGGTAGCCTTTGCTGCCTTCCCCAGGTAAGAACCATCACTTCTTGGTATACACTCAGGTTATTAATCATATATTCTTAACCATGAATTCCTCTCTTCTATAGAGGATACACTTTCCACATAGGGCAAGATACCATGGAATGCCTTCTCTTAAAATTTAACTTTCCCTCTTAAATTTCTCTTCATCCGTTTCTAGTACTTTGGGTCTACTATTCCACTCGCCATCCTGTTGTCACCACATCATCAGTCTGAGTTAGACATCCAGTCATTGTGCTTCTTCTGACACAGTGCTGCTAAAGAAGATGCTCTTAAGCAGCCATATGTTGAATATGACCTGGTCCTCATGGTTACAGCTGATTGGGAATGAGATGGCTTGTTACCCAGAAACAGCCATGTGATAGGTAGGCAGGTAAGGTGTGACATGTTCATCTGAGAAGAAATCATCTAAGCTGGGTGGATTCTTTTCTTGGGGATTTGAATGAAGAAATATAGGTAAACTGGGGCAGTTAATAGGATTTGTGGACTAAGGCTCCTGAAGCAGGATCCATAGAGTCCCTAATGGGTCATGTGGCCAGGTGAAGTAAGAGGAGAGCAAAAAACTCTATCAGTAAGCGAAAATAGATTAGAGAAAACAAAACAGGTGCCCAGTGAGGGGAGATGCCATGAGAAAGATAGCTTGTATCTTATGTGAAGGAGGTGTGCAGAGAACAGCTGGTCCCCAGACCTCCTCCAGACAGCTTTCCAGTTCTTTTCTCAGCTCTTATGGGAAACTTCATTTTATTTGAGATAATTTCTACCCCTGTTTCTTGGTCTTTAAAAAGCCTGGGCTAGTTCTTATTAAGGCATCAGTGATTATTAGTGACTTATTGAATTATCTCAGCTAAGACAAAGTCCCTGGAATGCATACTTTCTAGATATGATTCTACCCATATTATGTTTGTTCTGTTATAAAAGGTACATTTTGATTTCCTTGGTTTCAGCCATCCCCCCAGCAGTTTTCATGAGTAATAGTACCTTGGGATTGCCTTGATTCAATTGTCAAAAGATTTCTGTCGCTGCTGCATATTTTTCTGACAAATAAGTTCTTACTCATATCATTAAAGAATGACCACCTGGTGCTTTCCTTCGGAGGCTTTATCCATCTTGAGTATATTTTCTATTCTGCTCAAGGTAACCTGCTTACTTGTCATAGGTACATTGGGTTTCCTATGTTTGATGGGAATGAGTGGCCATAGTACAGAAAAATTGAAACATAAAGTAAATAGATGATATTTTTTAACCCTTTAGCAATTATACATAAATGCCCAAAACTGGTTCTGTTTAAACTTTGCCTGGTTCTTTACCAGTCCAGATTATAGTGAAACAAACTGCATACATATCATTTGTAGCTCTACATATTTCACTGGGTACTTCTAAAAGATAACCTTTCTTAAAAAGATAAAACTTAAATGCAATACCATTATTACCCTGATAAAAATCCTAAGTAATTCCTTAATATCATTAAATGCTTCTAACCTTAAGACACTATCTTTACCATAAATATGGCCAGAGTATGGAATAAAGAAAAGAGACAGCAATCTCCCTGAGTCCATAGCATGCTCATAATGCTGTGTGTGAGTGCTTGCCTAATAAAAACTAGCTTTTGTTCACAGAGCTGAAGTATGATGCTTCTTAGTTGAGGGATGATTAATCAGTGTTAATTTAGTGGCCCATTTAGTGTCTTCAGTGCTTTGTATTCACTTAGTTTTTCCCTATATCTTACACGTTGCATTGCATTGTAGAAATGGTGCTCTCTGGAGTTGTGCAGAAGAAAGTCTGTGCTGCCACAGGGGGCAGCCCTGCCTATATTTGGGCCCTAGGCATCGACATTTATATTTAAATACCTTTTAAGTCTTTCTAGTGTGCAACCAGGCTGGTCTAAAGTATACTATCTGGACTTAGTACAAATAATAGTATTATCTATTATACTTTATCTTTACTAATGCAAGATTATAAATATAAATATAACTCAGTAATTCTGTTAGCTTTGTTCACTTACTGGGTATCTCCTTTCTTTTTGTTTTGTTACTTTTAAAGGATAATTATAGTAGTATGAAACATTCTGTCCACATAAAAGCTTATTGAAGAGGTTAAATATTCTTGCTTATTAAAGAAAACACTAATTGGACAGATTGCTGTTTTAATAATTTTAATTATTTTTTAATCAGAACACAATTTTTTAAAGGAGTGCTACGATTTTATAGTTTTTTTTCACTAATTGAGTGATGTAAATATTCAGATTATTATTATTATTTTTGAATAGTTGGTCTACAGATGGGACAGAAAAAAGATGTAAAAATTTCATGCAGTATCATGAAGTTTATAAGTCTTGGTCCCTATCCACACCTTTACTGATCCCTAAATAATCCATCTAGCTGTGTGTGTGTGTGTGTGTGTGTGTGTGTGTGTGTGTGTGTATAGTTATTACATTTACCATTTGCCAAAGGATTCAGCTTAAGGTCATTAGTTTTCTTTGCACTCTTGCATTCTACTATACACTATTATAATTCTACTTACACATTTAACATGAGTTTTTCAAATCTTACTTGCTAGGAAAGGAAACTGACATGTTCAGAAGCCAAATGGTTTGTTTTCAAAAAGCAAATTAGTGGTAGAATTGGTTAAAATAGTAGCCTGTAGTTTATCTCATTCAAAAGCACTACTTTTCAGTGTCATGAAAGCTTAAATTTTAAAAATATTATGTGTTGCCAGTCTTTTGGTTTCACTAAAACAATATGTTTCTAGGAATTTTTTTTTAAGGATTTTATTTATTTACTCATGACGGACACACACACACAGAGAGAGAGAGAGAGAGAGAGGCAGAGACACAGGCAGAGGGAGAAGTAGGCTCCATGCAGAGAGCCCGATGCGGGACTCGATCTCGGGACCCCGGGGTCACGGCCTGAGGCAAGAGCAGACGCTCAACTGCTGCTGAGCCACCCAGGCGTCCCTAGGAATTCTTTTCATAACTGTTTAATTTGCTTGGCTATCTCTTATTGTACCACTGTGACCATCTCTATTAGTTTCTCAAGGCCTCTGCAACAAGACTTATTCTCTCACAATTCTGGATGCTGGAAGTCCAAATTCAAGTATTGGTAAGACAATGCTTCCTCTAAGGGCTCAAGAGAGGAATCCTTCCTTGCCTTTGCCTACTTTCTGGTGGCTCTCTGCAATCTTTGGTGTTTCATGGTGTGTTGTTCCATCACTGCAATCTCTGGCTCTATTGGCACATGACTTTCTTCTCTGTATGAAGGACAGAAGTCACTGGGTATGGAGCCCACACTAATCTAGCATGACCTATCATAACTTGATTACATTACCAGAGACTATCCAAATAAGGTCATATTTACAGGTACCAAGGATTGGGACTTGCACCTGTTTTTTGAGGACAGTATTCAGCCCATTACAACATCATCTTTGAATTCACTGTGTCATTTTCTGCCTCTTATTTCCTAGATATTAAGTAAATTTTTATTAAATAAAGGACTGTCTGGTACCATCATATACATACAGTAAGCCATAATATAGTCATTATTTCTAGAACTAGAAGAAGCAGTAAAAAATCATATAGCCTATTCCTTCCATGTGAAAGGTGATGTATTATCTTTAATTTATTGCGAAAGCAACGAAAAGGTTTGAATGACTTGACTATAATCACATAGATATTGTCCACTGGGTTGTAGGGACAACATTTTTATTATTTACCTACTATGACCGCATTTGTGATACTTTTTTTTTCTTCTTAATTAGTGTTTTTAGATTAATACCTGACATTATGATGGTATGACCGATATTAACATAGTTAGGACTTCAGAACTCTTCTAATCAAACTGCTGTTACTTTACAAATGAGAAAACAGAGGTCTGAAAAGGTTAAGTGAGTTGTTGAAAACCGGGGGTAGGTGATGACATTTCTGGGTGGGTCCTGAGTGTTTAGTATTGAGTTCTATAATTTGAATCTAATGTGGCAATTTGATAGCACCTAGAGGACACTGATAAAAATCAGTAACAAGCTTGAAAATAAATACTGAAAGAATTTGGAATAATTTAAAAGCAAAGTTAAGGGCTGATTTAATTAATCAGCAGTATTGGTCTCTTGCCACTGAAGGCAAATGTAAAAAAACAAAACAAAACAAAACAAAACAAAAAAAACAGGCTCAAACACCAAGAAAAGCAGATTTGGGTTTTTTGTTTCCAACTGTAAAGATTGATAGTGGGATTGTTGAGCATTGTCATCGGAAATTTGAAGAGGAATGATCTCAAAACCAAATGAAAACAAAACCCACACAAATCCTCTTACTAGTCTGGTCTTTACCTGGAAATCTCAATTTTTTTTCAGATCCATTTCTTTGCATGGTTTACTCTTGACTCAGGTCACAACAGTATTCTCCTTTCAGAATGAAACTTTAAATTTATTTTACAAGGTGAGATTTCCAACCACTGCAGCCCACAGTCTTTGAATCCTCGCGCCTGGTTTTTCTCTTTTCTATAAAACAGTTCATGAGGTAAATGGCGACTTTCAAATCTCTAACCTTCAGGCTACAGCATAATATTCAGACCTCAGACTTCCTCTAGATGGATCAAAGCTTTGTGTCTCCAGTAGGATCCTTGATGCCTTCCAAGACTGAGGGCAAAAGGAAGAATTCAGTATTCCCATCTACTATATCGATCCATCCTCTGCTGGGTTCTGGCGTGGCTTTGGCTAGTCAATGGATTTTCTAGGTATGAATGAGTGTTCTGTCTCAATTGTTTCGAATACTTCTTGTTGAGTATGTTCTGTGACCAACTTTTCTTTATTTACTGGATGCTCTGACAAAATCATGTTGCCTGCGTGTCACTTGTATATAACTATGTGCTCTTTTCTATGGACCGTCTTTCTTATGTCTATAGCCTTGTCTTTTCATAAATACAGGCAGTTATAAGCTCCTAAGTTTCTATTTTATTTTTAAAAATATGATATAACCTCTTTTGTAAGTTATCTAAAAACAGAACAACTCAAAAAACCCAAAATAAATAATTAAGCCTTGCTTGTTCGTGACCGTACATACAAGTGGTTCTCCTTGGCTTGGTAAGGAAGACAGTTGGCAATCAGAAAGTTCTTAAACCTACTTCTTACTATTGTATTCAGTGAGAATTTCTTAACACCAACCAGTGTTTAAAACTTTAAGGCAACAGCTCTGGGGACTTCAAAGGCAAGTCTGGTGGTTAGCCCTCTTTTTAGTTGTCAAACAGGGTTGCCACTGCCTGTGTTAAGCATTAATTAAGAAAGAAGTGGACATGATGGATTAATATGGGCCAGTTCAAAATACCGAGCATCTAAGCTTTCTAGCTGGTCTGATGAAAAAGTTAGAGAAATTCTACATTACTTAATTCTATTTATACTTTGTAGGTTGTTGGCATTGAATTTCTCTTGAAAATGATAACTAATCAAGAGTTATAGAGATCCCCAGCAGATAGTTATGAAACATATCAATACAGACCCATGTATAGCTTAATGTATTTATTTTCCATATTGTCATTGACTTGCCATGAGATTTGGGAG
This sequence comes from Canis lupus baileyi, assembly GCF_048164855.1. Taxonomy (NCBI): domain Eukaryota; kingdom Metazoa; phylum Chordata; class Mammalia; order Carnivora; family Canidae; genus Canis; species Canis lupus. The sequence continues at coordinate 51,339,115 of NC_132857.1, read as the reverse complement.
AAATAGCTTAACTTTTCAGGGCCTTAGTTTTCTTGCCTCTTAAAATGGGACAAATAATATTTACCTTGTAGTATAGGGTGAAAATAAAATTAAACCAAATAAGATAATGCATGTAAGGAACGTAACGTACCTGGCACAATGTAAGTGGCTCACAAGAAGGTACAGTATTGCTTGTATAGCACTGTACAGCTTTCTCACATACTATATCATCCCATTTTGTCCCTTCTCACATACTATGCCATTCCCTTTCAAATGAAACTATGAAGCTGTCAGAGGGATGGTGGTAGCACCTTTCTTAGGAGAAAGCTGTTTTAGAGAATGATGAGTCCACAAGGCTTGATAGTGGGTTGAATGCTTAGGTTTTCTGATTCCTAGATCCCCAGAAGCATTAGCCTTTTCCTCACTTTATTTAGACTTCTAGCTTCCTCCTTCACTCATTTAAGGTTCTAGCTATAGGTGTAAGGGGTTAAGGGGGCCAGGGCTTTAATGGAATTCGTAATGCCTTTAGGTCTGTATGCAAATGAAATAACAGATACTTAAAGGACTTTGGAAAATAATTTCAAATGCTAAACAAACATAAAACTGAATGTTTCTTTTTAATTTTTTTTTTTTAATCATGAGAGACACACAGAGAAAGAGACAGGCAGAGACATAGGCAGAGGAAGAAGCAGGCTCCATGCAGGGAACCCGACGTGAGACTCAATCCCGGGTCTCCAGGATCAGGCCCTGGGCTGAAGGCAGACGCTCAACCACTGAGCCACCCAGGTGTCCCTGAATGTTTCTTTTAATTATTTTGAGTTGTAACATATATTCTCTTAACAGCCACATTTTCATTACTGCTTGATAAGTTAGAAATATTCAGAAAACAACCAGTTCCAAAAAAGAAAACAAAAACTTCCTATAGGCATTTTTTTGTTGTTGCTCTAGTTCCTGTATAAGTCTTGTCCAAATACTTTATTACTAGCAAATTCTAAATTGCTACTAAGGCTTTTGTTGAAGAATTCCTGAGAATTAGAGTTACTTATTTTTTGTCAGAGGAACTGATTTTATTAACATGTGGTAATTAAACCAACACTTTAGGAATTATGAGCAAATGATGTAGAGCACTGCTGGATTATCTGTTTTCTTTAAGTTCACTGAAAGAAAACATTCCCAGTAATTATTAACACTTGTAGAAAATCTTGTGAAAAATCGGTGGAAAGTATTCTGCTCTTCTGCGATACCTGGGATTTAAAAAAGAGAGATTTGTCCACATTATGCAGTATGGTGCACGTTCAGTCTATCTGCACGTACTTCCTTCAATGTAAAGGACTTGGGCAGGTGTTATTAATAAAAAATAATAATAAAAAACCCTTTCTATTTTAAATAAGGATGCTATTCTCTCAGCTTTGAAGCTCACACATACTCTCTAACTTACCCCAGCTTTTGTTCATCTGGTCTTTAAATGGCTCCTTTCATGTGGTCAGCCCACGAGCCATGCGTACTGCCGCTCAATCACGCCACTGTACGTCGCCATCATGAGGGTGGTTTGCATGATTTGCATTTCCTGTACTGTTTGAGCTTCAATGAGCTCTAAGCGCCACGTATGAGGAAACCACTGCCAAATAATGCAATGATTTAATGATTTTAGTCAAACCAGATGAGTTTGTGCTGGAGACAGGCTACCAAGTCAGGGGTGGGGGTTGCTGGGGGGAGATGTTGTCAGGATGTCCTATTAAAAAAGGACTCTCCACAATGTCCATACATGCGAGATGCGGATTTCTTAACAAATCAGGTCATGTAAGAGAAGAAGGTCACTTTTGGGGAGATAGCACTGCTGTGATGAATGACCATATGCATGTTACTCTTAGAAAATTCAGTCCTTTAAATTTGAGTTACATCATGCGACCAGTGTATTTATTTATTGTGACAATAATGGATGTTGATAGCATTATTTTCCCAACCACACAGAGTTAAATTCAGTCAAAATTAAATACATTGATTACGTGCCCCCTTGTCCTATAAAAGAAAGCTTGCATTTTATTAAAAAGTAGTTGATAAAAGCTGTCGGACAACTACTACAGAATTGGCATAGTGGGCCAATGAATAGTTACTAAAGTGGGGAAGAAAAAAAATGTACCAGATACTAGTCTTCATGAAAAACATAGACAGATGGGGAGACAGACCTATATGATGCCACAAATAGATGAATATCTTGTAAGGATTTCAAACAAATGTTGAAAGATCCAGTGAAATTTTAAAAGTTGGTTTAAAAGTATATCTTGTGCTTATAAATAGTGTATTTATTTCTGCTCACCTGAAACCCAACCTGTAAATCGTTCATGAAATATTTTATCAATATTAAGCAAAAAGAATGTAGACTGAATCTATATATAACCACAGAGATATTAAAATGAACCTCATTAATAACATTGACTTTAATTTTTCTTAGACTTCTTACACTTAGATATGGTGTTATAATGCCTACAAGAAAAACTTGAGCAGAAATCCTGTTAACCATTAATTAATAACAGCCTCAAAGATCTCCTATTCTTGTTACAAATAATTGAAGAATATTTATTCTCTTTACCCATATAATGTATACTTCATGAAAGTGTACCTGCTTACGTGCTGTGGATGCTCCTCAGTAGTTTTTAGTTTAGTACCAGTTCACTCGATTATATCCTACCAGCTAATCAAGTGTCTTTCATGCATGCCCTACAGCAGTTTTAAGATATTCTAAAGAGGAAGCTTCAAACCCACAGGTACTTACTGAGGAAATTATTGTATAATTATTTATATTAAGAAAAGGTAGGCAACTTGTGTGAATGAACAAATAATATATTATTATATCTACACTAAAGTGGTTTTGCATGTTGCATGTATCATGCAACCATTTAAGCCTAAGAACATTTTTCATATGCTGAGGACTGGAGTGTTGAAGGCCAGCCTTTACTTCCTTTTTAATTCTCTTCTATACTTTCTTTGCTTATTTCTACTTTTAACATTAATCTTACCTTGATATGTGATTTAATCCTGATCTAATGCACAGTTTGGCACTATTGTATTGTTACTAGAATATCTGCCATGGGAAATCTTGAAACAGGGATCACTTTTTTTTTCAAAGTGTCTGAATTTGAAGGAAGGAAGATTTGTCCTCCAGAGCTCTTTCAAGTATTCAACTTGATACGCTCATGGATAATAGTAGAATGTTATATTTTAGATAATGTCATAGCTGTTACATAGATTATTGAAATTATTATTGCTTATTAGGTAAATTAGCTTTGAGAACATTAAGCTTATTACCGGAGATTTTAGCTTTATGTAAATACATTTGAATGATGAATAATATTGTACCAACTTTTCTTTGAATGTTCTTCTTGGTTACTTAGTTCCTAAGAAACTATTTTTTGAATATAAAAATAAATTGTATTTTTAGATGCTTAATCCCAGGAGGGAAAGAACACATTTTGCATTAGTTGTCTTTAATTTATTAAACAATTCTGTAATGCACTCTGTGCATAGATCATGAAAACCACTGGCACACATTTTTCTGACCTCACAACATAAGCTGCACTCTTGTGGCAATCCCAGCAAATGTGTTTATAAAGATTCCAGAAATAATAGTCTTGTGACTAAATAAGAAACAGAAGCTAAAGGGAAGAGCCAAACAGATACCTATCGGTTTCCTTGAGTTTAATCTGATTAAAAACATGGCTCTCAAAAACATTAAATACAATGTCATGTCAGAGAGGCAGTATATGATAAATATAGTTCATGACAGGAAATCGTTATTAAATCAGCATTACTAGCGAATCTGTTATGGAAATTTCCCTGTAAGTTAGTTAAGGCTCCCCCATTTTTCACCTCCAGTGCATCACTATACTTTTCTGTTTTATTGTTAAGTATATAATTTTCCGTTGACTGAAGGGCAGTTTTCCTACTTTTAAATGATATACCTCTTTATTGGTATCACTAATCAGACATGGACTGGCTCTTCACTTAAACCAAATAAGCCAATATACAGAGTGAAAGAGAATCTGTACTGGTCATTGGCCATCGTGACCTAAACATGACAGACCTAATGGCAGCAACCTCATGGCTCTTAACAAGGGCAGGGAGTTGTTTTGAATGAGAAACGCAGCAACTTGGTTGAATCTCAGATTACTGATAGCCATCTAAATTTAAAAATAGTAATTAATTCACATAAAAACAATGAGAACTTCGTATCTTCATCAACTTTAAACTTCATCAGGATCACATCATCTTTTCTCTTTGCTTTGAAGAAATACAAGTACAACATTAGTCAGTATAACCCATGTATTTGTAGCTAAACTCAGAGTGCTTTAATTTTTTAACAGTTCAGAAAGCATTTTTAAAAAATATTTTTACAACGCAAGAGGATTATTTGGCTGACTTACATTAATGAAACATTTTGGCACATGTTAAAGATTTCATCGAGCTATTACAACCACCCCCAAAAAATCTTGGTTTCCATTTAAAATGTCACCAATGTGGAAAAAATACCATCAATCAAATTTCATATCTTCTAACTAAAGAGAAAAAAAAAGTAAAATAAAAAGGAAACAAACAGTGAGTTTCCAGTGCATTTTTGGCTTCCCTTAAGGAATTCTGACTTAGATATTGGTCAGTTATCTGTGGCCTTAAGATTACCTTTTTTCTTTTTTTTTTTCCCCTTTTGGTTCCATTGTATGCTTTCATCTTCACAGGAATAAATCCACTGAGCAATATTCCTAACTTTATGCTGCTTTAGTCAGACACTGGGAATGCTTCAGTTTTTGTGAATGAGTACAGTAAGAGAAATTATTTTTCTGGAGAAACACAGGGGCCCTACTTTACAATAAAGAACTACAAAATTGCGTATCATTCTTTTCTTCTCTCTTTAAAATTATTCTTAAGGCCTTAATGGGAACAAAGACCCCCTTCATAGGAAACTTAAATACTGAATCCTTCTAAGAGTTTAATCCAGGAAGAAACCTGTGTGCAAGTTGCATAAACAACACTGGGACTCTTATCTATTAAAATTTAGCCTTTTCCCAAGCAATACATTACGTGTAGAAAACAAAGAAGTGGCTGTTGCCTAACCGTGCTCTCGAGTTCTATCTGTCTGTGATTCTTGTCTAATGAATCCTAGCCCTTTCTCTACTCTCTCTTTGCATCAGAACTATTTCACTTTTGAGTCAGGACAAGTGTCCTAGCCCCATATCATGAAGGTGTTTTGAACCATCTCCCTCTGCGCTCATATATGTGTGGAGTAAAGGGACGGCTCACTGTTCTGCTATTACTTACCTTTAGGAACATTCAGCTTGATTGCCTCATGCACCTGCTGTGGAAAGGACATCTAAACCACAGTAGAAAATGGAGATTAAACATGACAATAGTTGGAGGTTTGGCATTGAGGGTACTGATAAAGTCACATGTGTATGATGATACAACTCTTTCACAGAAAAACTACCCCAGTATCTTCTTAAAGTTTCTCAGCAATGGTTTATTTATAGGCTGTGCCAGAGATCACTGCAATAGTCACATACCAGCCTCCAGGAACCACTGTGTGGAATAGCAAAGCCTAAGTGAAGTGGCGGTGAATATTCTTAAAACAATTGGGTGAGCAAGGCATAATTATATTCACCTAGCATATATGGGAATGTGCTGAGAAAGATTAAGTCATTTGTGCAAAGATAGGCCACTTTTAAGTGGCAGGCAGAAGGAAAACCGAGGTTTTCTGACTTACTTACTCTCTTTCTGCTCTACTGTCAACAAAGAAATACACTGTATGACCTGAAAGGGAGAGGGTTGTTTCACTTAGAAGTCACACTGGTACTCTTGCTGTCGGGGTGACCTTAATCTAGGAGGCTTTTAGCTCGGACACTCTGGCTGGTGGAGGGTGTAAGTATTTCTGTTTTTCTAATTCACTTACTCAAAATGCCAGCTCTGATGACTGAAGTAATCAGGGAAGCTTTGTGGGGAGATAACATGTTCCTCTGACTCTTCCTCCTTTTTACCGAGGAGCCAGAAGTTACTAATTAGGGATCAGGGAGAGAGATGAATGGAACACTAACCTTCCGGTGACCTAAGTCATCCCTGAAAATGTGGCAGAATTGGATCCAACTCCCTGATCAGAAGCTCCACGTTGACTCTGTTTCTTTCGCCTTCCACGGGCTCCTCTCTAACCGGCCCATTTCAGGCTCTACATTTCTCTGAGGAACGTCGTAGGATTTCGGGTACCTTTCCTTTTCTGGCTGCCGTTGCAGCCAGTTCCTAGCCTAGGTCGCAGGCTGACTGGTGAGTGGGTGCTGCAAACTGAACGGAGCCCAACAGGCTGCAAGGCCGCAGGACACTTGTCCCTGTCAAGTGAAGGTGGAGAGGCTTCTGTCTGCAGACAGCTGAGGTGCAGAGCGAGGCATTGAACACACATTTACAAATCAAAAGATGGTCCTCCAGGGATAGAACATGAGCAGCGTGCTGCGCAGTTTCAACGTGCATGTCCATGGGTGTCCATAGACGGCGACAGTCATAAAAGCAGAAAGCTTGCATCCTCTGGAAACAATGACCCCGGAGGCCGTGCCCTTCACCTTAGTAACGGTAGATGACGGTTTTACAGTGCCTCACTTAGGTCTACACGATTTCATTTTTTCCTCATAGCAAACCCTAAACAGCAAGTAGGCATGAACAATCCCCTTTAATATATCGGGTTCAGAAAAGTTGTGCTGTGCTCAGGTTACCCATTAGGACGTTTTTGAGTTGAGATTTGAACCCATGACCTCTAATGTAGCAAATGATTTCCCCCTTCGCTATGCCAATGCCTTTGATTCTCAAACAGGATGCATTTTTATTCTTCCCTCCTTCCCTTCTTGGTCTCACAGAATTATATGCCAGTCACTATACGAGCACTGGGTAAACCGAGGTGAGCAAAAGAGCCGTATTCCCCACCTTTGTGGAGCTACTCTGTACTTCTTAGCCTGGCGACCGGCTTGGCAGTCACCAGCCACATGTGGCTATTTATTGGGTCTGTGAGATGTGGCTGTTCTGAATTGAGATAAGCTATAACAGTAAAATACACACTGAATTAAAAGTGTTTAGTTTGAGTAAATACAATTTTTTCATAATTTCTGCATCGATTATATGCTGATAGTATTTTAAATGTGTTGAGTTAAATAAAATATATCATTAAATCTGCTTTATTTTCCTTTTTCGAATGGCTACTAGAAAATTTTAAATTATATATATCGCTTGCATCTGTGGCTCACTCATTTCCATTGGATAGCAGCTGTGACCTAAGGGAAAGTGATTTTGTAGGGTTCATTCAGCAGTTGATAGTATTTCTGTGGTTACATTTTTTACACTGAAACATTGGGATCATTTGAAATTGTCCTGGTGCATGCTGGTCTGGATCCCAGTTTACTTTTTCCCCAGATGCCTACCACGCTGACTCAGCACCATTTATAAGTTCGTTCATCTTGTTTTGAGGGGCTACCTTTATCATATGCTAACTCCTTGTATGTATTCTACTTCTGGATCTGCTCTTCTTTTCCATTGGTCTGTGTCTGTGTTTAAGTCAATGTTATAATTGCTATTTTCGAGATGTTAAAGTATTTTGAAATGTCTGGTGAGGTTAATTTCTATCTCCACCTCCAGTTGATCGTCGCTTCTCACCCCACCTCCAACAGGATTTTCTATGTTGTTTTCTCAGTGTCTTTAGCTACGGAAATTAGGATCCCTTTGTCCAGTTTAATATAACCAAAAGCAACCTTTTCAAAATTGTGATCAAGACAAATAAATGCAAAGAGAATCGATATCTATTTATGTTAACTCTTCATATCCAAGGTAGTGGTACAGCTTTTCATTTATTCATTCATGCTTGGAATCCCTTTAATAATATTTTAGCATTTTCTTCATAGAAGTCTTACCCATTTCTTAAATTTATTCCTAGGAATTTTACCTATGTATGTATATACTACTGACTATGCAATCTTTTCTCACGTGCTTGCTGTATATACATACATACATATTTATGTGTAGATATGTATGCTATATATATCATAAAACATAATATTTTAATATTTTAATAGTTTAAAAACATACTAATTTCATAGTCTGTAAGCTTACCAAATTCTCTGATTCTTTGTGATAATTTGTGATAAATTTGGTTGATGGTCTTGAGCTTTCTAATCTTATCCACAAATCTAATACATTTACTTCTTTTTTCCTTTTCCTTTTTCTTTACTTTTTTTTTTTTAATCTACTTACTGCTTTCCTGTTTTTCTTTTTTTTTTTTTCTCTTCTCTTCTCTTCTAATTCTGTTGGCTGGTTCCTGGAGCACAATGCTAAATAGTAGTGGTGATAGTAAGTATTTTGCCTTGTTTCTGACTTTAATGTTTCATCTTAAGTGTAAGGCTGGCTTTCAAGTTGAACTGAACATATTTTATTATGGTGAAAAAATGTATTACTATTTGAAGAGTAACGATTTTTTATTGAATTAAAAAATCATGAATAATTGTTAAATTTGTTAAATGTCTATTCATGATTATGTGATTGTTTTTTCTCTTTAGAGCCATTGAAATGATGAATCTTATTGATTTACTAATATTGAACCATGCTTGTGTTTTGAGGAAAAAGATCACTTGTTCATGATGTTTTACTATCTTCCTATCTTGCTAAGTTCTGTTTGCTACTATTTTATTCAAGATTTTGGCATCTATTTATAAGTGAGGTTACCTGTTATATATTGGTTTTGTTATATTCACTTCATAAAAATAAAATAATTTGGAAGTTCCCCACCCCATATTAATACCAGTTTAAAAACAAATGGACTTCTCTGCTCTTTAAAAATTTGGTAGAATTTCCCTGTGAAATCATGCAAGCTTAGTGCCTTTTTTGGGTTGGAATGATGGTAGTGGATCCTTTTTGGGGGCAACTTTCTCAGTCTCTTAGAAAAATCTATTTTTGTTTGTTTAGATTTTTTTTAGATTCTCTACTTCCTCTGGTAGTTAAATTTCTTTTTCTATAAAATTGTGTGTTTGTGTACGTGTAGTTTTTTGATGTTTAGGAAGGTTCACTTTTTTCTCTTATTGGTTATCTTCATAATTAAAACTTTGTATGACACCTGAAGTTCACTCTTTTTTTTTTTTTTTTGAGAGAGAGAGAGAGTGAGAGAGAGCACAATTGGAGGAGGCAAGACAGAGGGAGAGGGAGAAGCAGACTCCCTGCTGAGCAGGGAGCCTGACTCAGGGCTCAGTCCCAGGACCCTGAGACCATGACCTGAGCTGAAGGCAGACACTTAACCAACTGAGCCACCCAGGTGCCCTTATTAATTTTGGGGTTAGTATCTATTAGTTCTTTGTAATCAGTAATGATAAAATTAATGTTACCACTTATCCATTGCTCTTTCTCTGTCATATAAGTTCAGTCAACATTATTTTTCTTATTTTTTATCTACATATTCTTTATTTTTTTAAAGAATTATTTATTTATTCACGAGAGACAGAGAGAGAGGCAGAGACAGAGGCAGAGGGAGAAGCAAGCTCCCTGCAGAGAGCCCAATACGGGAATCTATCCTGGATCCCGGGATCACACTCGGAGCTGAAGGCAGACACTCAACCACTGAGCCACCCAGGGATCCCTACCTATAGATTCTTTAAATGGGCATATACTTCTATAATTGGATTTGTAATCTTTCACTGGTTTCTGAAGACTACCAGCTATTATAGTTAAGGCAATAGGTGAATCTGTTCTACCTCCCACATTTCTTTTACTTTTCCTCCTACAGTTTTATTATATCTTCATAGTCAAAGCAAAGGCCTTTCAATATCTTTTTTTGCCATCCTAATTCCTGCATTGGTTTTGATTTTAGTTCTATGGCTACATGTATTTGTTGGAAGACTTCCGCTTTCAACTAATATGAAATAAACAACTAGATTTGCTTTTCCATCTGAAACAAAGAAAAAGTGGACAAACTATGCGAGACAATTCAAATGTAACATCAACCAGCAAAGGGGAGTGATCTCTAAAAGAAGGCACTTAGATAGGGTGGGCCCTCTGATTGCTCCAGATTTTTGCCTTGAGTTTCTAGGTCCTGATGCAAGGAGGAGGAATCCAGGGAAAGACTAGTAAGCCTATGGAGTTGAGGAGATGGAAGTAAAAGTCTAGATGGGAGGAAGAAATTCCAGAGTACTGGAATAAAGAAAGCTGCTGAAAGGACGGACTCTGGAGATCTGCAGATGGTCTCAGTTGAGAATCTGTGTACAGATGAGTTTGTATAAGTTAGGAAACTTTCCAGGCCAGAGAAAGAACCATTTGAGATGATTAAAAATAATTCCCATTCTCACCTGCCAAACTAGAAAACTTCATGATTCAGTCAGGGCTGCAGTTTCAACTGAGGGTGAGCTGGAGAAGAATCTGCTTCCAAGCTCATATGCTTGTAGGTAGTATTCAGTTTTTGTCAGATGTTAGAGTAAGGGCTTCAGTTTCTTGCATGCTATTTTCCAGAGGATACCCTCATTCTCTTGGTATGTGGGTAATCCTAACATGTCTGCTTATATCCTTGGAACCAGAAAGGGAGTCACCTTGAAAGACAAGATGATACAATGTTGTATACTATAAGCAGATACACCCTGTAGCCTATGCTGTATTCTGTTGTTTAGAAGCAAGGGGTCAATCATGCCTACACTCAAAGGGGAGGGTTACACAGGGCATGAATACAAGAAGGTGAGATCATGGGGACCACTTCAGAGTCTGTGTCTATATTAGTATTTAGAAGAATGTCTTAAAAGCAGCTGCATTAAAAAACAATTTACTTCAGAAGAACAAAGCTAAGCCTTGTAGCACATTTCTCATCAGAAACATTGCAAGGGAAAAGACAGTGGAGACTTCAAAGCACTGAAAGAAAACCTGAAACCATCAACCTAGAATTCTATACCCAGCAAAAATATCGCTCAAAATAGACATGGTCAAAATAAAACAAATAAGTCCTGGGGACATAATGTACAGCATTGTAACTGTAGTTAATAATATTGTATTGTGTGTTTGAATGTTGCTAAGAGATTAGATATTAAAAGATCGTAGGAAGACAAATCTGCAGTTATGTGTAGTAATGGATATGAATTAGATTTATTTTGGTGATTTTTGACAGTATGTTGAACCATTATATGATACATCTAAAACTAATGTATTTATTTATTTATTTATTTATTTATTTATTTATTTATTTATTTGAGGGAGGAGGGATAGAGGGGACAAGAGAAAGATAATCCCAAACAGACTCTGCACTGAGCACAGAGCCTGATGTGAGGCCTGATTTCACAACCCCAAGATCATTACTTTATTTGAAATTAAGAGTTGACAATTAACTGACTGAGCTATCCAGGTGCTCCTAAAACTAATTTATTTTTAAGAAATAAAAACAACAACAATAACAACAACAAAACAAAAAAGCAGAAAAACCCAAAGGTAAAACAAAGGATTTTCCGCAAGAGAGAAAAGGAAGCATTGAGAAGAGAAGAGGAAGCAAGCAAGGAACTTTGGCATTTGGGGCACTATATATTCTCCTCCCAACCCTACTTCCATACTTTTTTATTTTTCCTGGGTCAAAATCTTGGGTGAGGAGTATACATCTATTGTTCCTCCAAATCTGAGCTGAACTCTGTATATATTGGTACATCCCTGCTTTACTTCCAGTGGTGGCAATTAAGTCAAAAATATATATCTAACTTCTTTTGAAGATTTTCACATGCCATTCTATTCTTTTATAAGACAACTTTTTAACAGGGCTTAAGAAGTCCTTTAAGGAGATAATAGCTTGCATGTTTTATATTAATTGAGAATGGTATGTTAAATATTTAAATTATTTAAATTGTAATAATTTAAATTATTTAAATAAAATAAATTGACTTTAAATAATTTAAATTATTTAAAGTAATATTTAGCATGATTTTTAACATTCTACATACAACTGTTTTAGTTTCTAAAAGAGTTTTATTTTGTGATATAAGATCTTAACTCTTGTTTCCTTATATGTGAGTGGAAAAAAAATACTTGTGTTTTCCATCTCATAAGGTTTCTATAATATTTAATTTTATATTAGATATACTAAAATACTGTGAAAACTCTGGCAACATGTAATAGTGTAAAGTATATTTTTTAGAATTATAATGTCATTTTTAACTCTGTGGTAAAAATAACTGTGCTTCTGGGGTGCATGGGTGGCTTAGTTAAGTGTCTGACTCTTGATTTTGGCTCATGTCATAATCTCAGGGTCTTGAGAGTGAGCCCCAAGTCAGGCTCCGCACTGGTCATGGAGCCTGCTTAGGATTCTCTCTCTCCCTCTCCCTCTGTCTGTCCTCCACTCTCCCTCTCTCTTTTTCTGTCTTAAATAAATCTTAAAAAAAATAAAAAAACAAAAAAAAAAACCAAAAAACAAACAAACAAAAAACCAACATAGTTCTGGTTTTCAAAATGCCTATTGCAATGAAGATCCTACCCTGTAATACATGTTTTTATTTTAGAACGCTGCAGGTTTTCTGCATTTCTAATCTGGTTTTTGTCCCAGCCTAATGGCTCTATTCCACAAATTATGTGGTCTCTCACTTATTAATTTTAGTCCTGGTTCTATTTGCTGTCACCTTTATCATGGTGAATTTTAATATTGCTCTGGCAATATGAGTGGCTGTGATTTCTACTATCTTGATATAGTATAATACAGGAAACATTTTGCTAAAAAATATTTCATTCAAATATTGAAATGTCCAGCACTGTTTTAATTGACTGCTTATCAACACAAAGAAAGTTATTGATTTACTCCTTTAAAAAAATCACTTCAATTTTTTGCATAATTGATATTTATAACGACTTTTCTTTGCAGTAATCAGAGTTTGGGCAGCATTATTTTGACACCAGTAGGTTCAAGAAGGTTAGAGATTTTTGTAAAAATTACAAGCCCTTTAATACTGTCATTCAGGTGAAAGTCATGAAGCATTAGAAACAAAAGACATGTATTTAGTCCAGACGTCTGAATGTAATATGCAATGAACAAGTCTGGAGGTATGGAGTACAACTTGGAGTTCAGAGCAGGAAAAATCATTTGTTTTCATAGAAACATTGATATATGACTCAACTTTGAAACATTGGTAGAACTGGGATGAACATGGAAGAGCAACCAGGCATAGTAATAATAGCATCCAGTTACATAGTGTTCACCACCTTCCAGGCACTATTCTAAGTGGTATCCATGTATTAACACATTTTGTAATTGTATTAATAGTTAATAAGGTGATTATTATCTTCACTTCTGAGTTGAAAAAACTGGGACACAAATTTGTTAAGTGATCTATTCCAAGTCTCCCAGCTAGTAAATAGTGGTACTGCTATTTAAACTCAGGCCTTCTGGCTGCAGAGTCTCTCTCCTTAATCACTTTGCTCTTCTGCCTCTAATTAATGTGATATATTTTGAGGGAACAGTAGAATAGGAGAAGGTTAAAGTCATGGAAGCTTTTGAAAGGAAAGCAGAGGCATTCATATGGTATCATATGAGTATAAAGCAGTTCAGTCTTTTTAGAAAATAATTTGATGGTTCTGTATTATATCAAGAATTTCAGTCATCCCACTAAATATTTGTCTTAAGGAATTTGGGAGACAATTTTCAATGGGGCTCACATTCAGGTACATCTTGCAAGCAGGTGTTAAATGCCTTACTGTTCTGGACTATTTTTTCAAGGAGGTTTGGATAGCACAACAGCATTGACATATAGACATAGTAACTCACCTCTGATCAGATGGCTAGTTTATTTATTGTCCAGTATAATGATGTCTCCCTTTGGAGCAAAGTTTGGCAAGTTTGCTTGCAGTACATTATGGAAGGTTCGGTTTCCTAAGCTCAGGGTTCCTTCACTGTGATGCAGACACAGTCCCTGTGCATCATCTGTCTGGGCCACTTGACACTACCGTGGTGGGCCTTGGAGGACAAGAAGTAATGTGAAAGGGAGCTCATTCTACTTATTGTGTCCAAGAAATAAGGCCTTTGTCTGACCCAGGAGTGTCATGTCTGCTGCCAGCACTCCAGAAACTGTGGCAAGCTATCTTGTTAACTTCTAGGTAGAGCAAAATCTTAGACCCTTTACTGTTCTTGACAAAGGGATCATTAGAATTATCAAAGAAGCATTATGTATAATCACTGGAAAGTAATCTATCCAATGATAAGATAATAGTTTAGTAAATTATCAGACATTCCTATAGTGGAATATTAATTCCATGTCTCTTAAATATCATGTTTTTAAAGATTTAAAGACTTAAGAATAAGCTCATGAAAATATTATTTTAGAATTATATTATGGAAATGATACATACAGTAAAATCTTGATTTGTAAAATGTGTTTGTATGTTTAGAAAAAAACTGGGATAAGATATCCAGAATGTAAAATATTGTTACATGTAGGTTGTAGAATTATAAGTAAGGTTACTCTTTCCTTTTTCTATTTCCGTATTTTTCAAATTATTCCATAATGAAAATACATTACTTTTATAATGAAGAAAAATACATACCATGAATGAAGTCAAACTGAGGGAGTTGACATGATATAGTCGGCAGAATAGATACTGTATATATTCTTGAGAGGACAGTAATATGAGGATATGTTTAAAACTCATGCAATCAAAGAAGATCTGGTTTTCATTAAAATGCACATATACAGTATATCTGAAAACCATTAGAACAAAAGCAAAAATAAAAATCCAAGTTATAACAGAGGGATAGAGGAAACATGGCTATTTTAGAAATTCTAATTTAAGGAAACTTAATCCATTTGAACAAAATCTAAGCTCATCAAAGCCTCTTGTTGTCTAATAAAAAGGAATTAAGTCAGTTAATCATAAGAAACAATGTTTGCATACTAAAGTACTGCAAGATAAAATGATTGTATGTCTGACATTTGCTTTAAAATATTCCAGCAAAAAATAAATAAATAAAAATAAAATTAGGGGAATAGTTGAACTAACCTTAGCAAAAATATTGATAGCTGTTGAAGTTGTGTGTTGCTTCCATGGGACTTATTATTCTGTCGATTTTGTGTGTGCTTGAAAATTTCCATGAGAAAAAAAATCGACAAAATATCACTGATTTATATAATTTTAAAACAATATCTCTCATCCTTGGCTGCACATTAAAATCGCTTAGGAAGTTTAAAAAGTACTGATGCTTGAATCTCACCACCTCTGAATCTAATTTAATTGGTCTTAGATGTGGCTTGGGCATCAGGAGTTTTAAAACCTCTGAGGTGATTCTAATGTATGGTTTATGTTAAAAACCATAGTTCTAAGTAGGCTGCATTAGGTAGATCTTTAAGGAGCATTGACTATAATAATGGATAATTTTTTGCTGCACATCCTAAAACAATGTGACTAAGTTTTCTGTTATGTTAATTCACAGAGCACCTCTCAGTAAAAAGCAAGACCCTAATAATTTTTCTTATGCAGACAGTTCTTCTGAGTACCAGCATAAAAAAGTGCAGAGACATAGCTTAATGATTCCTTCACTTGATAAAATGATAAAGTTTCAAAGGATTCTGAAGAATGAATAACTAACATCACCCTTTCAAATATTAGTTGAGTAAGAAAAGGGTTAAATGATATAGAAACTTCATTAGTATAGTTTAAAACATTAGTATCTTACAATTTCTTAAAGTAATTCTTGTTTATTTTAGAAAACTGAGAAGAATATTTAGAGATATAGAAGAAAATGTTCAGCCGTAGTTCCATTATCCATGGTAAATGCTGATAATGTTTTATAGCATTCGATTTCACATTTATTTTAACTTTCTATGGAAAAACTTTAAACATCAATATAGGGATAGTGGTATCATAAAGCTCTAGTTTCTCATCACTCAGCTTCAATAGTTATCAACTCATGATCAATCTTATCTGTGATTTTCTTTCATTTAATCATCCCTTCCCCCACACCGGATTATTTTGAAGCAAATCTTGTGTATCATTATTTCATCTATAAATATTTTAGTTTGTATTAGGGCAAATAATCTTCAGGTCATTAACACGTATCTGAGGTATTGGTATTCTATGTTGACTGAAAGAAGATCCATATGCTACAGTTCCTAATTCTGTAGTTGCCAAAGATGGTGTTGTGTTATAAAAGTAAAAATCTGGCTTATATCCTTGAGCTGCAGAAGGATCTGCTGGCAGGACCGAGACTTTTCTCAGAAAGTAACTCCATCAGTTTAAATGATGAAATAAGTAGACTGAAATCCAAGAAACCCAGAGTTCTACCCATTAACCAGGCTTTAATTTGGAATATTTAGAGAATTAAAGTTACCTAATGTTTTGCTTTAAAATAATCTAAATTGGTCTCTTGTTCTCATTTTCTTTAGAGCCAGGTGGTTTCCCAAAGGGTTTGGCAGATTGATTAGGTAAAGTGTACTTTGGTAAGATTAACATGGAGGCAATATGTTAGAAAGGAGTTGAAGACAGGAAAATCATCTAAGTAGATACTCAGTTTTTGTGGCCTGAGCTGATAAAAACCCAGTGCTGGGCGGTGGGGAAAGAGGCAAAACTTAGCATATTATTTATAGTAGAAATTAGCAGAACTTGGCCATACTTTGTTATAGGATTTAAGGGTAAGAGAATAATCAGATATGACTTCAGCTCTGCCCTAGGGGTCTAGCATAACACTATGCTCTTGGCAGAATGAGTGAAGTGAGATGGGCAAGGAATTATGGGGGAAGAAAGGGATGGATTAGTCCAATGTTGGTGTACCGAGGTTAAAGTAATAGCATGGCCTCCAAGTAGGTATTTTTTGTGGGCTGCTCAAGTGGAGGACTAGAATTCAGGTGATATATGAAAGCTGGAGATCTGCCTCTGAAGATTACTCACGAAGCTATAAGGATGATTGAATTTTCATGGGGAATATTTGTGTAAGGAGGAGAGCATGTGGCTAAAGACAAATCCTTTCAATAGTCCCAATGGATGGGAGAAGGAATAGGGACAAATTTATCTAGAATACATTAAATTAATCTTTATTGAACATCTACATAACAGGCATTTTGCATGGAAAAGGAAAGGAGTGCTTACTGTGCAGACTGGGAGGCACACGAATGCAAAAGGAATATTATGCCAGAGAGATGCAAAAAGATTTATGAAAATAAAAACTAGACAAAAATGACTTGAAGTTCCTAGGACAGCAGGAGGTTTATGGGAGTATGCATATTCCAGGAGAATAGAAGGAAATGGTTCTTCATGCAGAGGTAGAGGCACAGACCTGTCCTTGGGGCAGTGCTGAGGTGTCTGGCATGGCCGAAGCATGGGATATAGGGTGAAGAGAATGGCAGGGCTCTTAGTTGTGATAGGCAAGCAACAGAACCACTGTGGGGTCCGAAGAATGTTAGAAACACTATTAAAATAGAAGATAGAGGGCATCTGGGTGGCTTAGTCAGGTGACAGACTCTTGATTTTGGCTCGGGTCATGATCTCTGGGTTGTGAGGTCCGTCTAGCCCTCAGTCAGCCACCGCCCTAGGTGACGTGTTTACTTGAGATTCCTCCCCACTCTCCCTCTCTCCCCATGTGCGCATGTGCAAGCGTGCTCTTTCCCCCCTCCCATAAATAAATAAAATAGAAGATAAAATCAATTTAACGTAAAGTAACAGAAGAGGAAATAATGGAAGATTTGTTAAGTTTTCCTCTTCTGTTTATCGAGCAAATGCTGTCACAATCAAGTGCTGTATGTTCACTTTTATTAATTTATATTCATTTTGTGCATATAAAAAATTTGACGTATCATAATGTGACCAAAGTTAAGTAGTCAAGGTCACACACACACACATGCACACACACATATACACATATACATATTCAATGCTCAATGTATTAATTATCAACAGGCAGGAACTGAGGATATGAAGGTCAGTGAATAAAATCTCACCTCCAAGATCCTTGTTTGATGAGTTGAAGACAGACAATTTGAAGAAAGTTATATTCTAGTTGGGAGAATGTAAAGATTCCGGAACACTCAAGAGGAATACATAGTCTAACTTGGGTGTTACTAGAAAGATCTAGGAGGCCCTCTTGAAGGGGTGATGAAAATTTCTTTCTTAAATGTTACAAAAGAATTAGTGGCACACCATGCCCATTCAGTAGCACTAACCAGAGACATGGAAGTAAAAGGAAGTACGGTTCACGTAAGGAGCCATCATCATTATTCTTGAAGCTCTAATTGTGAAGAAAGATCAAGGCAGAAGATGAGCTCGTAAACCTGGGTAGAGACCAGTATGGGTGGACATTTCACATACTAATTGAAGGAACTTGCGATTTCTACAGAGCAGTGACCTGGCTGGATTTACTTCTCAATGCATGACTTCCGCAGCTCACTGTAGGATGAGCTTGTTGGGAAGGCAGGCTTGGGAATAGGAAGGTTAATTGGGTGGGTTTTGTAGCAAACTAGGCTTCACTAAGTAAAATGAAATTAGGATGAACTTGAAGGGACAGAGTGGAGAAATATTCAGGAAATAAAATTGGCAGGATTCATTAAGTTATTTATGGAAATTTAGGGAGAGTGAGTCAAAGGGAGGGATCACTACTAGATTTTTGGTTTGGTGCATGGTTCTGCCTTTAGCTGCAATAATAAATACAGCCGAAGAATATGTGTATCGGATTAGATGATGAATTCTGTTTTGGACCTTTCGAATTTAATTTAACTCTGATCTGACCTGAACCGTACTTTAAAAACTGAAGTATGAACCCAATCAGAATCTTTTAAAAATGTTATCTCTCCCCCTCCCCCAAATTAATCTTAGCACCAAAGTAGCATATAAAATATAATTTGAACTGAATTGATGGACCACTTACTTGGGAGTTCTGAGAATTGGGTGGCTGGTGTACACAGGACACTGTATTCATTGCAAAAGACTTCAAAGGAAGTCCATATAATGATTTTGGCAATAAAAAGAATTTAATTTTTCCTCTCCCAGCTCAAGCTCAAGTCATCCAGGGAGAAAAATTACTCCCAGATGAGCTTACAATTGCCAACAATCCAAAATTTAACCAAATTGGATTCTCACACACTGTGTTTGGAAGGAAGACTGACAAAATGTTCTTTCACTAGATTCTAGGAAGCCTAGGGCTTACTTACGCAGTGGCCCTGGAAAATGACTGTTGCCTAAAGATCAAGAGTAACTAAGTCTAATGCTGTTCATTTGTGAGAGAGTTTTCCAATAATAATTTTGGTAAGTGACATCTTGTATGATGAAAACAAACATGAGAGTATAAACTGTAGAGTGATGAATAAGGGAACTTACCAGTATTGCTGTAGTTTGAACTTTGATTCACCGTTTAATTGGAATTTTATTCCAAAAACAGAATTGATCAATAATCATGGCAAATAGTCTCCATCGCTTGTAGGTGTGGGAAGGTGCTTACGGTGTGGGAAGCGTTAGTCTAAATACTTCACATATCCTTATGCCACCCAACAGAAGAGCACTGTTATTAGCCGCATGTATCACATAAGGAAACTGAGTCAGAGGGTCAGTAAACTTGCCCAAGATCACATAGCTAGTAGTTGGTGGTGCAGGTCATGTTCCCCCAGAGCCTGCGGTAGACCTGGGTGGTATGCCCTCCCCCAGATCCCATCGCAGATGCTGGTGATGTGCCCTCAGATTCCATGATCAGACCCGTGTCGTGTTCCCTCACTCAGATCCCGTGGTAGACCTGGGGGGTGGGCCCTCCTGCGAATTCTGCTGTAAGAGTCCATGGGACCTTCAGATGGTCCGCCTTCGGCATCCAGGTTCTTAATCACCATCCTAGTTTAAATGTTAGTGAATACAATTGGTTAAGCGGGGTATCTGTGCATTGTGGAATTTCGTCAAATGCGGAGATGACGTGATTCTTGCCCTTCAAAAACATGCAGTCTCTAGCACTGTTTCCTAAATAATTTGCATTGCAGCACACGACAATGCTTCCTTTGATTTCATTTTCCCTACTGTTGTGTTGAGGTGCTATTAGAACATATTTCTTATATCTAAAAGTAAAGAAAAAAATTTTTAAAATGGAAATTTTAAATTATTTATTTAGATTAACTTTACCTTATAGTGATGTACAAATTATGTATAGGGATTTCTAATTTGGGGGGATTTTACAAGGACTTTGGTGCTTACCCAAGAAATACATTGAAATTATTTAAATCAGATTATTGGAAAGGTACTAGGCATGCTTGCTATTAAAAGTTTTATAATGGATACTTTCACTTTTATTAAAAGAGTAATATATAGTCACACGATAGGACACTTGGAGATAAAATGTGGAAATCCATACAATCCCAGTTGGGCAGCTGCTATACCTTAGAGTCTTACTTCCTTATATCCTTCTCCTGTATATCTAGTCTTATAGTATTGTGATAATAGTATACTCATTATGTTGTACTTTAAGAAGTTTTCATTTTATTCTTAATTTTCTTGAGGATCCTGGTTTTTGTAAAAATAGAGTTCTTAATTGTCTTTCAGATAAATCTATATTTTCATATTCTGGGCTTGCTTTGTAGTTTTTACCAAGTTCATATATTATAATTCAGAAACCTTTTTGCGTTCTCTTTTCTGTTGTTTATACACTCTTAGCTTGTTCCAAGCCTGGGCTTCCCTTAGCTCGGCCCAGTCAGATCTGTGGATGCCCCTGCCTGCTGGTCTGCTTTGCCTAACACCTGAGCCATTCTTACCTGGGTCTCCCATGCATCTTTAGCCTCAGATCCATTGATGAATGGGACCTGGAGTTAGCTTTATCCATCCCAGACATTGGATTCATGTGCACAGCTATTTAGACCCCTCCTTTCTATCAGTTGACCCTCCACCCTGCTGGTCCTCTGTTGCCAGTTGCCATGGTATCAGCCCTAGCCCTCACTTTCCTGCTTTCCCATCTTCTTTCTTCCTGTACTTGCCAGTTTTAGCTGACATGACCTGGTTTCCTCTTCTTAGTTTCCCTCTTCCCTTGGATGATTCCCCTTCATCCCATAGACCCCTTCAGAAGGGTCCTTGTTGACGCCTTTCTTAGTTCCTGCCAATCTTATCCCTTGCATATTCCTAGTCAGACTTTGTACAAGATTTTCCAGGGCCACCTCCTGACTTCTGAATGGGACTTCTTGGAATCCTTACTCTTCTTTATTCATTGAATTCAACCTATGTCTGGCCCAAGTTACACCCTTCGGACTTAGTTCCTTTGACTGGCTCACTCTCTTTGATGGCAAGTGCTATAGGTGGCTCTGCTCCTTTGGTGTGTACACTGTCTGAGGACCAGGCCTCTGCCTGCCTCTGTTCTCTTTCCTTGTGGCCTCTTTTTGCAGAGACCCAAGGATACGCAGGACAATGTCAGCATGGTTCCTTCCAAAGACAAATTACAAACTATAAGAGAGTAAAAGAAAAATTTTAATGCATGTGGTTACTTTAAAAAAATATTCACTGATTTTTGTTCAGTTTTAAAAATCCTTTTTACAACTGAACTATTTATCGCTTGAAGCAAAAGGAATGACTGTCTGTGTCACGTCCAGACGTCTTTGTACTGTGTAGGCTGTAGATTCAGTGCATGTTGTGTCTAGTTTAACATGACTGTAACACATGAAATAAAAGAGTCCATCAATACAGACTAAATTAAAATTGGAGTTGCATAAATAGAATCTATGGTGAGCTGTTTTTGAGTTGCCTCATTTATTCTACTTATTGATGAATTTTCATAACTTACTCCTTGAATAAATTATCCAAGAATCAGCCTGTGATTTTCTTTATATATTACTTCATATTTGTATAAAGGTACTGCCATAATAAAATCTTATAATGATTACTGTTTTTACTACTTGGTTGGGCTGGATGTTTTTTTATAATGATTACTGTTTTTTACTATCCAATTGGACTGAATTTTTCACTTACAATTTATATAAAAGTGGAACAACAGTGTGAGTCTGCTGTTTAAAGGGGCTCAATAACTTCATTTTGTCGATTCTAGGATCATTCAGATCCTTTCCTTTGTCATACGTGTTACCGTTAACATGATTAAAATATACAACTGCTTTCCTCTAAGATATCAAATTTGGGTATTCACTTCTTTAATACCAACCTCCTGACATTATGCCATTCTTATTCTCACTGACTTATATGTGCAATCACGTGGCATGACCAGTTACAAGATGCAGCAAGTGGAGAGGTTCTGTGACAGTTATTGGAACAAGAAAGCTGCAGGTGGTTGACTCAATTAAATGTGCCATTTCTGTAGTATACAGCTGTGATGTCCAAATGATCTGATGATGTGGCTCATAAGTGAAGAAAGTTGTTGGCCATGGAGAAATCCATGAAAGCATTAATGAAAGACCCCAGCTACTGGAAGAACATGGCAATGGAAAGTCTAGTTAGAAATCAAGTCTAGGCAGGCCAGTTGTTGATTTTGATTTGATTTGTTCAGACCAACTGTTGCTTTCTTCTGCACCAAACTCAGAAGTCCCAAATTATAACACTCTTATGACCAACTTAAAGAATTTCCAGTATTTTCTCTTAGGGGTGGCTATATAATATATGTGCAAAGGAAGAGTTGTGAAGAGAAGGAAGAGAGTTCAAGTTAGGTGATGCTCCAGACCACCTATCTTTGGTTTACTCAATGGTTTTTTTATGCATTTTACATATTGGAATTATGTGTAGGAATTTCTTTGAGAAAAGTGATTGCCTTAAGAAAGTTTGAGAAATAATCTCTCCATCTACTGCAGATATAAAACCCCTGTTTAGTGCTGTCTCCTTTTTAGCTGTTGATGGGACAGATGCATTGAGTACCTACCTGTTGAGTGCCAGGATCTGTAGTGCTTTCCTAGGCATCCTTGTCATCTCTTGGGCTATTCAGTGATCACTGCTCTGTGCTTCTAGTTTTTCCCCATGGTTCTGCACACAACTCACTTATCTTTTTATCTTCACATTTTTTGGATGACCTTATTTATAATTTCAAAATAACTTCTATACCAAAGACTTCAAAAGCCGTATCTCCAGCCTAATCTAGCCACGACAATCCTGTGTGAGGTTTGGGGAGTCATCTTGGCTGAGCCTCAGTTTTCTTATTTGTATAATGGGTGCCATTACCTTCCCAACCCTAAAAGGAAAAAGAGATAGATAGATAGATAGATAGATAGATAGATAGATAGAGAGAGAGAGAGAGAGAAAGTATGGGTTTGTCGATTACATATAAAAAACAAAATTGTTTTTATTCCTGTAATCTGCACCTTCGAAGACTCTAACTTTTTATTGAAGGGAGTGTGTGATTCTATGGAACCTGATACCTTACACTGAAGATTTATTGATCAGTACTCAGTCATTCATTGTCCTCACATCAGATGCCACCCTTGATTTTTTATATTTTTATCGATGTACAATTTTTCCAACAGTTCCTATATCTCAAAATCTCACAAGCACCTTCTAATCCTTTCTTCTCTTTTTATGTCTTACTGTTATCACATTTTTTCCAGACTTTGCTGCAACATGTCTGGGTTATTATAATAATCTCATAACTAGTCCCCTTGTCTTCAGTCTTTACTACTTCTGCTGTCTCTGCTTGGGGGTTTTGTTGAACCTTCTTTTGCTTTCTGTTTCTCTTCTCCCAGAAAGCATAGCCTCCTTGGTTATGAAACTTGAGTGTCTTCCTACCGCCTATACCTTGCAGTCAAGACTTGTCCTCCTTGCCTTCAAGGTCCTCTACAGTATATCTGTAATCTGCATTTGCAGCTCTTCCTTTCACAGCTCCTCCTTTATGAACCACCTCTTCAGCTATAAAATCTCTGTTCTCCAAAAGGATGTTGAGCACTTTTATTTCTGGATCTTTCTATAGGTTCCTCTGTCTATCTGGAATGTCTTCATTTTTTTGAAAAACTACTGATCAGTTTTGTGAGGCCCGTTGAAAATCATACCTGCATGGAAGTATTTGTTTTGTTTTTAAGATTTTATTTATTTATTCATGAGAGATACAGAGAGAGAGGCAGAAACATAGGCAGAGGGAGAAGTAGGCTTCCTGGGGAGCCTGATGGAGGACTTGATCCCAGGACCCCAGGATCCCGACCCGAGACAAAGGCAGATGTTCAACCACTGAGCCACCCAGGTGTCCCTGCATGGAAATATTTGTAATTTTTCCCTAAACAAATGTGCTTTTGACTCTTCTCTCCTGAACCTATCATGCCGCGGCTGTTTACTTCATCTTCCAATTACTCGGTGGCTGTATAGCACTAAGTAATTGTGTAAAACAATTTACCTCCTCCTGGAGCTTAACTTGATTACTGTGTATTTATTTCTTTGTGAACTATAGTTTGAAAGAGCCTCAAACCCATGATCAAAAAGTAGTTAGTGGCATAATATAGTTTCATCTTATAAGTTATATCCTGCCATGTTACACCTATAAGAAGGAAAACTGACTTTCAACCAGCTTTCCTCTTGAAAATATAGGGCACCATTTTAATACTCATCTTTTCTTGATAAGATGCAGGAAGATATAGTAAGAGAATGATTTCAGCTGTTGGTATTTATATTCATGTTGAAATATGGTTGAATGAAAGTACCTTTTAATCAGAAACTAATGTTTGTTTTATAGAAAAAGTAAAACTCCTGGAAAAATGTCTTGCCTGTTCTTTGATTAATCTTCAGAGGGACTTTTCTTTTTGTTTGTAGTTTGTATATCCCTATTTTAAGGAATTAGGCTCTGTATCAAGTTTTTTGGTATTATTATAAATCAGCTAATCCTTTACTACTTTAATATTGTGAACCATTCACTCTTGTTTTTTTTAAATGCTAGAAAATAAAATGCAAGACTCCACCCTATATTAATGTAACTTTACGGTTAAGATTTTACATTCACAAAAGTCCAGAAATTCAAAGTTTTATACTTCCCAAAAGAATCCTAATTCAGTCACATTGCATAAACTGATATTAAGGCTGAAATGTATCATCATTACAGTAATGCAAAATACTCATATATGCATGAGGACACAGTTATGGTTGCTGAGGGAACCATAATTTTGGATTTTCTGAGTTTTTTTGCACATACAGTTTCAACCATAATGTTAAGTTAATGCAGTTTTTTTCATTGACTCTGAAGTAATATATTTGTTGCTATGTTTATCTTAAAAATAAATTTTCATTGACTCTGTTTTTTTCTTCTGTATATCTATAAACCTGTGCTTACAGAGATCCGATGCCCCTACAAAGAGAACTACCTAAGGAATATTTCTATATAAAAATGGTTTTTCGCCTCATGTATACTCATATTCTTTCTGCCTTCCTCTCACACGCACATACACACACAGCCTCACACACTTATGTTACATTCTGGCACATTATAGAAGCAGGTAGCATATCCACTACCTGCTGTTGAAAGTGTTGACGATACTGAATTATTTATTCTATCTTCTACACTCTCCAAAATCGTTTTGGGTACTTTGACACATTTTGGTCTCTTCCATATGGATACTTCATGGTGGCAGAGTTGCCAGATGCTCAGGTTTTGTGACAGTCTTAGTTTTTCAAGGACTGTTGGAATATTCTTGGGAGAATCTCGCCTTGTTACTGAATCCTATGGAGAGGCAAAATACTAACGTTTCTTTCAAGTGTGTTTTTTTTTTTTTTTTAAGTCAAGGAGTTATTACAAAAAAAGTTATTAGAATGTCCCATCTGAGTGTGTTTAACTTTGGGCACTTAGGAAGGGAGCAGTTTGTCATGAAATTCATGTGTGATGAATTGGAATCTCTAATAATGAGTAATAGCAGTGTATACGAATTTGGGGATTCAACCAAAGTTATCTAAAACATCAAATGTTAACTCTCCTATAACTTCAGCCCTTTCTTTATATTTCTGGTGCCAAAATACAAAGATGAAGGGCAGGATGTCAAATGTCAAGTCTATCTTATTATCCCTTATCTTTATATATATATATATATATATATATATATATATATATATATATATGAAATATATATGTAGGGCAGTTCGGGGGGCTCAGTGGTTTAGCGCCGCCTTCAGCCCAGGGCCTGATCCTGGAGTCCTGGGATCGAGTCCACGTCGGGCTCCCTGCATGGAGCCTGCTTCTCCCTCTGCCTGCGTCTCTGCCTCTCTCTCTCTCTCATGAATAAGTAAATAAAATCTTAAAAAAATATATATATATATATGTATTTAAAAATATATATTTCATATATATATATATAAATATGCTCAATATTTGCTTAACTGAATAGAATACAGATATTTATAGTCCTAGATATTTGTTTTTTCTCTGCAATATTAATAGAAACTCATAATCTTCCCCCTTTCCAATCGCTGCCTTTCACACATACCAAACTGGAAATTTTCTTCGTCTTTTAAGGTCCATCTCAAGCGTTATCTCCTTTACAGCATTTCTGGCTCTCGCAGGCCAGGTCTGAGGTTACTTTCTTGCTTCTCCTGTGGCATTCTATGTATTTCCTGACATTCCCAGACCACGACTATATACAAATACAAAAGGGAAGAAAGGAAAGAACTGACTGGGAAGTGATGCGTCCCTGCTATGCTATGTGAAAATGTCTTACATGGTGGAAGGAGGCTTTGGATGGCTTTTAGGTAATCTATGGCATGTGACCTTCAGGTACAGGCAATGGAAAATTCAAATAGCATTGAGACCCAAGATATTTGTAGGGAGGTTGTAGTGCATATTTACATTCATGTTCAAGTACTTTCTCTCTGTTTTGTGTGGCGAGAAAGGGAAGAACAGGTCAAAGGTAGTTTTTCTGTTGTTTTTTTTTTCCTCTCAGTGAATGGGCTTTTTTTCCCCATTAAACGGAGATTATTATAATCCCAATGTCAAACTTGAAGTTGTTCCCACCTTTGGAATTAAGAGGCAAGCTCACAAGCAAAACTCATGACTGGCTTCCTTTCTGCCACTGACTTTATCCTGAGCTCATCTTTGCCTCTGACTGGCTAACCCAGAGCAGGTGACCTCATTTCATGTTCCTCAGTCATCTGGTAAGCAAATGTGGCCTGAGGCATTTTATGAGCTGTCATATTTAGTGAGTCCTACATACAGTGTGGTTATCAAGGGTGAGACCAAGAAAAACGCATCTCAGAAAGTTACCATGCCATGAGGTTGTGTTGAATGACACTAAGACTCCATTTTAGATCATCTTACCAATATTGTTTATATAATATTTTGTACTTTTCATCTGTTTTTTCTTCCTGTACCTATGTAAATATTAGTTACTTAAAAAAAAAAGGACAATTATTTAAGTTGTGATCCAGGGAAGCATGTGAAAAAAAAAATGTTTTCATTTGTGAGACTTAGCTGCATAGATTTTTAAATTTTCATTTTATTCTATTAAAATAGGAAGTTTTAATTTTTAAAAAGCTAGCTTTCAGATGGTTTCCCTTTGTTGATATAGACTGGGAAGCACATTCATAGAATTTTACGTTGTTGGCTTGATGAGAAAGAAATAGTATTAATAGATCAACGTTTATAAAAATCTCATTTTAAAAAAAAAGGTATGAAAGAGCAGGACACTGTCTTGGGACTCTCACTTCCAGATTCTTTTTCTACTGCAGATGTTTTATTTATTTATTTATTTATTTATTTATTTATTTATTTATTTATTTTTAAGATTTTATTTATTCATGAGAAACACAGAGAGGAGAGAGAGAGAGAGAGAGAGAGAGGCAGAGACACAGGCAGAGGGAGAAGCAGGCTCCACTCAGGGAGCCCGACGTGGGACTCAATCCTGGGTCTCCAGGATTACACCCTGGGTTGAAGGCAGTGCTAAACCGCTGAGCCACCTGGGCTGCCCAAGTACTATATTATTTAATATTTCACTGTCCCAGATACTTTTTGAGTGCCTACTGTGTACAGTATATTTTGCTGGCTTTGACTTTTGTAATTAGTTAACTAGTGATACCCTTATAATTAAAGTGATGTGTAAAATAGCAAAACATTAGGGATACTAACTAAATTATTTGTGGGGAGGTATTTCTTCAAATGGCATATTAAGCTCCAAATTCAGGGAAGATTTCAAAGAACTGCCTTTGACTTGCCAAAACAAACATAGGAGAAATAATCAAAACACAGGGATAATCTCTATGAGAAGCATAACAACAAAATGTCACAAATCAAATGATAGAACAGCTCAATAGACTACAGGATTCTGGGAAGCAAATTTAAATCAAATACTCACAAGAACCAAAAAATTTAGGTCTTATGACCGATTATAGAAAGACTGAATATTTAGGAGGCACTTTATTTTGTGCTTGTTAATTTTAGCGGTAGATGTGACTCAGTAAAAATAGCAAGTTACCATATTTTTCCTTGGTAGCTTATTCGTTATTTGGGCACGAAATACCTTACTTCCCATGGTTTTCAGGAGTAGTTTACTTGATATATCAGGAGGCAGTTATTATTGTTGTTGTTGTTATGATTGTTTTAACTATTCTTGTGTCATAATATTCAAGCCGAGGATGATGATATCAAAAAGCCACTTGTGTTTGTCTGTAGTTTGTTTCTCAGGCTTGTGCCTGATCTGAGCTTTATGTATCTATTTGAGTGGTAGTCTTTCTGGCTTGACTGGTCAGTGTGTCCTTAAACATATATAATCTTAACAACATAGGTAGTATTGGGTTAGAGTAATGATAGGACCTATATCCATTACCTTGGGCTTCTGGTCTTCCAACTTTATAATATTTAGAAGTGAACTCCATGAATGCCATGAACTAAAGGGCAAAGAACATTCCAATATAAAATAATATGCTGCTGTTAAGGAATAGTCTACAATAGATTAATCATGAGGTGAATTATAAATATTTCACATACTAATTATATTAGTTTATGGAGATAAAACACCATATGAAGTGTTCCCAGCACACTCAGCAAGTTAGATGTGCTTTGCACGTTAATTGACTTAGTTCTTCAAAGCCTATGATCATGAATCCCTGAAGATGACAGAAATTATTATCATGATATTGTACATTCCTGATCTTTGTACCAGGTTGACACCTACCTTTCCCCAAGAGTTCCTTTTCTATGGATCATATCATGAGTCCTTGATATTTTAGGATGATGAAGCAGAGAACAGTGCCTGAGATATTATTAGGGACTCAAAGAAAAAGTAACGAGTTCGATCAAAAGTGACATCAAATAATTAATCCTAGACTCGTGTTGTGTGCTCAAGGTAGAAGGTAAGTGTTTTCTATTGGGGACGTGAGATGCTTCCCAACGGGACATGAGTTGCTTCCCAACTTGTTTTTAATGGTAAGGACTAAATACCATATTGAACACTCGACCTTATGCAGAAAATCAACCAGTTTGATTTTCTCAGTGTCATTAAGGTTACAAATGACTGACTCATCCATTTGTTCATTCACTTAATTCAAAACATTTTTTGAGCATCCAAGATAGGATAGTGAACAAGGAAGATACAGGGCGTGTCCTAAGAGAATTTAAAATCCAGAGTGGTACCTGTCATGATAGGGAAACTATAGGATACTAAAGAAAAGAACAGTAGATCTAATTTTTCTCATTTCTCATTTCTCATTTTCTAGGAGAAAATAAGATAACCTGTGACTATTGGAGAAACATGTAGAAAAGATATGTAAAATTATGTAACAAACCAGAACCCACGTTTTTTAATGAACACATTTGGTGACCAGTTCCTTTAGCTCAATTGAATCTCCAATGCACTTTCTTTTGTCAGTCTATTATCTGTTATCTTTAGTTACTTACTGGGCACTCCACTTACATTCTACATTTGTAGAACCTGTCCCTTCATTTCTCCTCTATTCCAACCACTAATCTGTTTTCTCCTTTTGTATTAAGGAATGTTACCATTGCCCATCTGATTGCACAAGCTAGAAACCTTGGTGTTACCCTTAGCCTGCCCTCCCGTAACCAAGTCAATATTGCTGTTATCTCCACTGCTTTTAATATCAGCCACTTTTCTCTATCCCAGTGCCTGACCACGTCCTTGTTATTCCAGTAGGCTGACTTGGAGTGGCCACCTCCATTGCATGTCTCCAGGAGATCCTTCACTGATGGTCACTAGCTTTCCACAGTTTATCTAACAGTGTAATCACTCAGTAAATATATGCTGAATGAAGGGGTGAAATAAAACTACTCAGTTTTATTTATGCCATTTATTTTTTATGCCATTTATGCCATTCTTTATGCCATTTATATTTTTACTTCTCAAACACAGATGATAATGAGAAGTACAGTTAACAGGAACCATTGAGTCACATTCTAATCTTAGATGACTCAAAATCAGTGTGGAATAACTGAAAAAAAAATAGAGGCTTTGGGTCCAGATCGACTTGGATTTGGAACTCCTCTCTGCCTCTTAGTAACTGCTATTGCCTTAGCACTTAACCAAACCTCTCGTGCTTTAATTCTTAATTAGTAAACTGGAAATAATAAGACACATGTCTTAGAATGATTAAATTAGATGATATATGTTAAAAAAAAAACAACTCTTGCATTACTCATGGCTCCTTGTCTTCCTTTAGAATATGATCACATAGCTGTTGGACAGGCATGGTTTTAAACAAATTGGTTTTATCTTTAGATATGTATAGAACAACCTTTCTTATTTTGAGAATCGTAGTGATGGTGATACTTTGATAACTCGTCCTCTCATTTTACTACCATCTTTCTCAGCCAAGGAGCATTCACCATTGACTTAGTTAAGGATAATAAAAAGAAATAAAGCATTGTTAGTATAATTATAAACGTACAGTGGATCCCAGTATTGCTACAGATAAAGTGTGAACTTGGCAAACTTGTTATGCTATATTTGGGTGCTTCTAGGTCTGATGGAAGGAACACCTTTCCAGTTTTATTTGATTACTTACTTTTTTTAAAACTCTAAACTTTAAGCAACCATCCCTCCTCTTACTGAATTCAAGTAGCAATGACCATTCCAGATCCAAGACCTCAGGCCCCAGGACTCCCTTGATACCCTCCATGAGCGTGACCCTTCCTGATCTTCCACTACTCTTCATTTTGTTTTCCTCCTCTGAACGGATGGTCTTTAGTTCCTCTCCCTTTATTTATAATCCGTCTTGCCCTGCTTTGTCACATTTCTTGTGCAGGACAGAGCTAGAACTCCTCTTTTTGATTGTTATTTAGTGTTTCCTGTATTATGGCTTATTTTACCAGTTATACTTTCAGCTCTTTTGGAACAGGGGTGTTATCTTGTACTCCTTAGTTTGTCAAGACTTAACAATATTTTGATTTGTATACTAATTGATAGATTGTTTAAAACAGATCTATCTATAAATGGTCTGAGTGATTTATATTCCTTTGTGTCTTACAAGAACACTCTTAATAGATTCTAGTCCCAGAATACATCAAAAGTGTTTAAGTATACACAGTAAAAATTTCGATTTATTTCTATTTTTTTTCTAGACACACACTCCCTCCCTGTTTCTTCCTTTCTTGTTACAACATAATTACTGGGTGTCTTTTATGGATTAGACACAATACCAAGAATTAAAAGACTTGAGAGTTAGCCTGAATAATTTGAGACACCTGAATTTAAGTGGCTCCTTTAGCTATAAAAGCTTATTTTATATATATATATATATAAATATATATATTTATATATATATATATATATATGTATAATTTATCTCCTTAGGCAGCTGTAAGGCAGGTCAGAGTGCTGATGACTGTGGAGTGGATATGTATTAAGAAACCACTCGGAGATACTGTTCAGTGGCATGTCCCACCTACAGACTTTGATTCCCTGCCTTCTAGACAAGTGTTCTTTACACAGTATTCCTTTGGCCATAATGATAAGCACAGAAAAGGAACATTATATGGTGGAGGAAAAAAGCAAAACTGATTACTTGATGCTACCCTGTGGGACAGCTTTTGGGAAGCTGGATACTCTCTTTAACAGCCTGTAAATTACCCATCACAGGAACCTGGATATTAAATGACTACATTTCCATTCCCTTTAGATAAGACTTCCATCTTGTATTTTTAATTGTTTTAGCAAATGGAAACATTTTGTTATGCATGTTCTTGAAGGTTTTTGAAAGTCCACAGCATTTAAACATGCAGTAGAAATGGTCTAATTAAGATGAAGTAGCTGACAACTAAAGCATAGTGTGTTAAAATGAATTTTGCATATCAATGATTAATGAATATTAGAACTCTGTTATCATTCTACACAGGTTTTACAAATTAAAGAAATATATATTTAAGCCAAAGATTTTTGAAGGGTTTGGAAATAATTTTCATCTATGCGTATATGTGTATTGAGCTCCTATTATATTAAAACATTATCACCACACTTTGGAAGTGACAAAGTGAAGGAAATGATAGCATTCCTCTCTTTTACTTCTTATATCCGGTTCATCAGCAAACCGTTGGCTCCTTCTCATCACCTCCAGCACTACCATCTTGACCCAAGCCACCATCACTTCTTTTCTCTTCGCCTTACTGTTCTGTCTTCCCAAGGGATTCCTTACAGTATGTTCTCCATACAGTAGTCAGTGTAAAGTTTTCTGATACTAAAAAGTAATAAAACATCTTATGAAATACATAGACAAATGTCATAGAAATACGAGAGACTA
The DNA here is from genome assembly GCF_048164855.1 of Canis lupus baileyi. Lineage (NCBI taxonomy): Eukaryota > Metazoa > Chordata > Mammalia > Carnivora > Canidae > Canis > Canis lupus. The sequence goes on along the minus strand of NC_132857.1, from coordinate 51,306,541 downwards.
TACAAAAGAATGTTTAAACTTCATAAATATGTGAATATAAGAGTCACGCCCTGGTTGAAGATACTATGACACATCATATCATGAAATCTGTTAAAAATCATATGTTTCAGAAATAAGTTTTTACATAGTAAAACAACATGTTAAGTGTTAAAAGCAAAAAATATTAAACTATGCAATAATGTATACATACTACAAAGTGAAAAGAATAAAAGTGAATATACTCAATATGCATATATAACTTTGGCATTTCCCTTCTTAAAAATCCTCAATCTCTTTTCCATTGCTCTTACCACTATATCCAAAATTATTCTCTTGATAAGGTCTTTTCTTCCAGAGACTTCCAGAATTATCCTCTTCTCTGGCCACTTTTTCATTGAGCAAATTCCTTCAGCCTCCTGGGTCCTTTTTTTTTTTTTTTTTTTTAAAGATTTTATTCATAGAGAGACAGAGAGAGAGAAGCAGAGACCCAGAGAGAGAGAGAGACAGGCAGAGACCCAGGCAGAGGGAGAAGCAGGCTCCATGCAGGAAGCCTGATGCAGGACTCGATCCCGGAACTCCGGGATCACTCCCTGAGCCAAAGGCAGACACCCAACCACTGAGCCACCCAGGTGTCCCTAGTCTCCTGGGTCCTTATTCAGTTCCTCCACCTGCCAGTTTTCTTTTTGCCTTAGCTACTTTATTTTCCACCTTATGTCCATCATTTAGCCAAGTGCCTTGCAAATAATAGATACTCAATATATACTGGCTAAATGAGCACCGGAATGAAAATAGTGACTCTTTTTTGGAGTGGTTGCAGGTGACATTCACTTAATTTATATATATTTTTTTGTACTTAAAACATTTTCTGTTGTGAGCGTGTGCTTTCTCATTAGCAGGAGGAAAAAGAAATAATGCCATTCCAGAATTAGAGAACCTGGTAGATGAAATTCAGCAAGTCAGGAGGAACTTAGAAATTAGGTTATCACAAGCAGGTCAGGGGTCTCCATGAGAAAAGCAGTTCAGTGAGACATTGCTTTCAGGTATCATGGGTGAAGTACTGGATTGAGGAAATTTGGTCCACCTGGAGCTGTACTTTCCAGTACAGTACCCATTACTTTATGGCGGTTTCGTTTATGCTTAAATTGATCAAGCTATAGTCAATTTAAAATTTAGTTCTTCCCTTGCGCTAGCTACGTTTCAAGTTCTCCATAGCCATATGTAGCTAGCTGCCACTATATTGGATACTACAGATACAAGACACTTCCATCATCACAGAAAACACTGTACCACAGAAAGTATAGGATCTAGAATTCTAGACAGTCTATATCAAGGAGCAAGAATCAAGATAAGCAGCAGTGGAACAACAAAGATTTTGTTAATGAGGCCGAGCTACATGAGTCTGGACAAGGAGTTTAGTTACTGAGCAAGGAGACACAACTGGAAGAATGAAATTGACTCTTTTGTGAAAGACTTACTGAAGCCCTGCAAAAAAATTATTTGAGAATTCAACCCAAATCAGTATCTGTGTTAAATTGTGTACTGTATCCCATTATGTGATAAATGTGATAAATTGTTTTTGGGGGTGGAAGGGGCCATTGAAAAGAGTTCACGGAGTCAGTTGAGATAACTTAGTTCATGAAGTATGATTAGTAGATTGCATGGTGGTGGTTGGAATATTGAATGCCTATTTTCTGTTTCTCATTTCACTTCCCTTCCATACCATTTAAGATAATAAAAGTGTGCATTGTGATAATAGTGGCTCACTCTTCACACGCTTGCTTAGGTATATTTCAGCATCTCTTTTTATGTATTAAGAGAATAGAGTAAAAGGCAAATAATTAGTTTATTCAGACTGAGCCAGAAAAATATAAAATCTCTAATCTTGTATTTCATTACGTTGAATGATTTTGGATTCCTTGAGCAAATATGCCTCAGTTTGTAGATATAATGTGCATTGGAAACAATTGAAACATATATATGGATACAGTGGCTTACAGCACAGAGCCATTTTGGTTAGACGGTTATAATAGCAGCTTACTTAGACTTTTGGTGAGATGGTATAAGCTAATGATGTAGCTGTTAATTTGAATTTAGCAGACATTTTAAATATAGGTTTCTCTTACAGAGACAAAAGTTGCAATTTAAAGCTCTTTGGTGGTCTAAAAACAGCTTAATTCTGTAGTAGCATGGTAATAAGTACTAATCCAGCTTATACAGTGATTGTAGTATGTCATGTTTGTGAAAGATTGCACAACCGCTTTCTCTGGTTTTTATGTTAATTTAAAAATATTAAACATAAAACCTTATAACATCTTCATGCTGAGATAAACTGTTCAATTTAACTTGTGCTCAAGCAGCAGCTGTCAGGAATTATCTTGTTCCTAGTGGTTTTTGCTATCACCTTGTGCCCTTTCCTGTCAGAGACACAGTGTGGGATGATAAGGCTCACCTTGTTAGGATTTATTGCTTAACTAATACCTGAGGCAAGATGAACATTGGAAGCCTAGGGGTTAGCTGCTGATTGAGTGATGTCATTCATTGCATTAACTTTTTTTTTTTTTTTTTAATTGTTGAAAAGGGGCAAAGTAAAAATTGCCTGTGAATTTACCTGCATTCCTTTCGTGGGCATATTCATGACTTCTTTTTGTGTGCCACTGACTTAAATATTTCTGGAACTTCTTCCTGTCCAATTTAACTACTATTTTACAAGTGAAAAAGTAAAGAAGAAATGTTTTCCTAATGATGGAGGTAATTTCTATAATTTAGAAATTGTGAGGGCTATTTCAAGATCAGTTATAAAAGTAAAATGATTTTCCTGTTAATGATTGAACAAACTGAAGGAAGTGTTGGTCTGGGCAGTCCCAAATGGTTAATATTATGAAGATCATTGTCATTTCACTTCTGAATATATTACATTATTTCATTTAGGGGGTTTTAGTTGGAAGGCTCAACTTTGGATCTGAATCTCTTAATTATGGATCAGCTAGCAGGTAGAGTAAGGAGAGGAGGTGTATGGTAGGAGTATAGTGAAGGACTCTTCTTGGTTAAACATTTGCTACAGATGATCCATCCTGAGGATAATTTTCATGTAGGAAATTAACAATTGGATTATGACTAGAAGTACATATATAATGGGTTTATTTTTTATGGAATGTATTTTTCCCTTCTACTTACTGCCATTTAATGCATATTTCTTCAAATTTGTAATTTTGTAAATGTGTAACAAAATAAAAATTTGAAGACTAGGTCAGTGAGTTACAACATACCATTCATCTAGATTAATCGACTAGATTAACATTTTCTACATTTTTTATCTCTATGCAAATATATACATAGGAATATTTATTGTTATTAGTAGCCTTTTAACTGAACATGTAAGAATTGGTCGTAGACATGGTGACACTTCACATGTAAATAATTCAGTGTGTTTCCTAAGAATAAGTAGATTCTCAAAAATGTAATAAAATGTAATAAAATTATTACATTAAGAAATTTAATTGATGGGATCCCTGGGTGGCGCAGCGGTTTGGCGCCTGCCTTTGGCCCAGGGCGCGATCCTGGAGACCCGGGATCGAATCCCACATCAGGCTCCCGGTGCATGGAACCTGCTTCTCCCTCTGCCTATGTCTCTGCCTCTCTCTCTTTCTCTCTCTGTGACTATCATAAATAAATAAAAATTAAAAAAAAAAAGAAATTTAATTGATAAAAATTTACAGTCTTTAACTGAGTCCATATTCAGAGTTTCCCTATTGTTCTCATAATGTCGTTTATAACTGTCTTGTCCCAATCAAGAATCAAACATTGCATTTTGTTTTGGTGTCCATTTTCCTTTAATCTAGATTTTTTTTTCTTTATGCCACTAACATTTCTGGAAATCAAGCCCTGTTATTTTGCAGATTTTTTATCTGATTGTCTCCTCATGACCAAATTCAGATCAGGCATTTTTGGCAGGAATACTACACTGGTGATTTGTATCTTTGTCAGTGTATCACACTGGGAAATACATATCACTTGTCCTATTATTGTTCATATTAAGTTTGATGACTTGGGTAAATTGATGTCTACCAAATTTGTCCATTAAGGTACTATTTTTTTCTTTGTAGTTAATAAGTAATATGGGGGCTGCATTTAATGAATTTTTTTGCCTTGTGTGTAAAAAACCTTGCTCAGGTCTCATGATTAAGAGTGAGTCATTGCTTACAATAGTATTGTATGGAGGGAGAGTAGGGGTATTACTCAATAATTAGACCCACAAGTCATCATCCATTTTCTTTTAAGGAAAATATTGATTGATTGAGATTAATATTTTATTATTGTCTCTACTAAGGATCAGATTTGTAGATAAGCAAATATCTTCATATTGCAGAATTTTCCATCTCTGCAGTTTTAGAAAGGCTTATACTTGATTGTGGTGGTGGGAATATTTTTGGACAAAATAGGACATTTTTTCACCACAGTTTTTCTGTTTGCTTTAGTTGAGTACAAATAGACAATTAAAAAAATAAATACATCTCCTTTGTAAGATTTTTTACTTCAAAGCATTAAACCATGACATTAATACAGCAGTATGGGCTTAAAGAGAGATCACTGCCTTTTGGTCTTATGTGCCTATTTTAGTCCATGAAGAAGACACTAGAATTCCTATTTATGATATATGCACTTATCATGTAATCCTTCTTCTTATGTGAAAGGCTAGTGCTGCAGATCATATAAACACCTGAAGTTAGCCATTTGGCTTGTCAGCAAGGGAGAATTTATAGTAGTTGTAATCATGGTAATAACAAGTATAATATTTTGTATTTATTAAGTACAGAAAAAAGCATTTGGAGTGTAAGTGGCCCACTACCAATTCATATCCGTGGTATAATGAAAAGTACGTCAGGCCTAGAAGACCAGGAGTTTCTGCTTTGCTACTCTCTACCAATGTGATTCCAGGGGGAAAATAAACACAAAAACTCTTAACCTTCTTGATCCTCATTTTTTAGAATGGGAATTAAAACTGTAAAGGTCAAATGATGCTACATTATGTTATAAAGGTGGCATTACATCAAAATTGTGCCATTGAAATGTCTTCAGCTATTCAGAGACTGTAATTTGTCCCTCTTTTGTGTCCATATGTGGTATACCTCATTAGGGAAACATTTCCAGGTTGTCCTAGATAGTTATTACTCCTTTCTTGTTTGTTCCTCTTAATTCCTTGCTAATGTCACTGTTGCAGGGAGCATTTACGTGGTGGGCTCTCTTGTTTCATCTTTTCTGTTCTTCCTGGTTAGACTCTGGCACACAGTAGGCATTTGGTAAATGTTTGTGGAGTGAATGAGTAAATATACAGTTTCATTTATAAACATGGTAGGTAAGCTTTCAGGTTCCTTTTTTTCACAAAGATAAGGGATAGCTTTCTTCCTTTTTTAATATTTATGTTTTATATAAGGAGTTTTATAGTTGACACGTCTGATGCCATTAACAGTCCAGTAATGGAGGATAAAATATTTTTTAAAAAACACGAAATATTGCAGGATGGTTAAAATAAAGGGGTGGGGGAAAGGAGAGGGATAGTGAAGAAAACATGCCAAGAAAAAAAGACCACACTTGATAAGTCTATTGCATAAATCAAAAGGGTTTATGTCATAACATGAACATGTGCCATTCCTGCTCATATATTGAATTTCAGTAGTTGGTTGCATAAAGAAGTAAAGTGTAATGAAACTGGCAAGCAAAGTATTCCCCAGTCAGCCTTATCTTTGTTCCATTTGTCCTTCAGATAGAGCTTTTCTTGTCTTTTTCAATAAAATCCATCCGGCTTTTTTTTTTTTTTTTTTTTTGCATCTCCCAGTAACTGAGCTGAGAAGACCAATGAGATTCATGGCTTTTATAGTTCTTAGCAGCTGCTTTTTAAGAGATCAAAACTTAGAATGCTGCTACATGGTATTAAGGCATAACTATTGATGTGTCCCTACAGGGGATATGTTTTTCTTGGGGTAGGAAGAGGGAAAAGGGGAGAAAGGTGAAGGATGACCACTTCACGCATGCTTGGGTCAGTAAACTTTAATTTCCTTGTTTCCTAGGATCCTCTTTGCAAGCTCAGTGCTGAACCTGACCGAACTGGCTGCCCTTCGGCCTGACCTTGGAAAATTGAAAAAGATTCTGTACTTCCATGAGAACCAATTGGTATATCCTGTCAAGAAATGTCAGGAGAGGGATTTCCAGTATGGATACAACCAAATTCTCTCATGGTAGGTATAGATTATATCATTATATTTAGACCTTTGCCCCCTTTTTTTATAGTTAGCTTTTAAATCTGGAGACCTACCATACACTTATTTTAAAAACTCCTTAAAGTAGGTGTGTATGTTTAAACATAACTTACATGGTAGTAATTGCTTGTGCCTTTACTATATATCTATACAGATATATAGATATGAAAACGGCTAATCCCTTTTAAGATACTTGTGTGTAACAATCTAACTAATTGTATGTTGAACAAGTTACCTATTTTCTACAACATTCAAAACAGAATCAAAATGTCGACAAGAGACCTTCTTCACCCCTTGATTCCATCATGTATTGTTTAAACAGTACTTTTTAAAAAGAACAGTTAGTTTTCATTTACCAACCACTTTCAGTATATCCAGCTGAAGTCAACATAAAAATTTACAGAGGAAGAAATAAAAATTGGAGCATATTAGAGCAAGGAGTTTTTGTCCTTTTTTTTTATTGTTTGTAAGAGGAAACTATGGAAAATGAATCTTTAGGTGGTTGGTGTTTTTTTTTTTTTTTTTTTCCCCTCATTGAGTCCTCTGAAATTGCACAGCCTTAAAATACCATGACATTTCAAAGGTGATGGTCCTTCTCTGTTGTTACTTCAACAAAGTGTATCTCTTGAAGCTTAGTTAATGAAAGAAGTTAATAACAACTCTGAAACGGCTTTGGTATTGGATCCTATTCATATAACTGCAGCAACCTGAGTAGAATCAGGTTGGCAGTGATTGGATACATCTTACTCACCTTTTTTAATGTTATTAGCAGTTGGGATTGATGATGTGTTTAAACAGACTCCCAACTCTTACAGGCATATTCCATAGTTTAGTTGACATAGAAAAACAACTATATGGTAATATTTCTGTGTTTCGAGTATTTCGTAAATCTTTTCCTGCAATCATTTTTACAAGCTGCTTCAATTGTGAAGTAGCAGTGCCATCAAAATAGAGTGGAACTGCTTCACGTCAAATGTCTCATAAAAAAGCAACCGTTTTAAAATTTCATAATAAAATTAAAATACTTTATTTTATATTGAAACTGAGAAGGGAAATATGTTTTAAAAACAAAAATAAAATCATTTTGTGCTTTATCAATATGGAAAACATTTGTAATATTCTTTTGATTTCTTGAATTAGCATCATTCTTTTCCTCAGATAGTGTGTGTTTATTACCCCTGAGAAATAACTGGGGAAAAAATTAAGTCTATTTTTCCCTTTATGGGTGGCTTTAAAGTTAATGGAAGTTACACCCACTCATATCAGAGAGGAAGTGCATGAAAGAATATTTCTGTAGACTGTCTTGGATCTTTAATTTAGCATAGACTGGGTTTTTAAGAGTATAAGTAGTTGGGTTGCATGCCCTATGAGGGCAGATATCTATAAAAAAATTTAGCTCACTGCCCCTTGTCTATTTTATAAAAGATTGTTTTTCCTCAAAAGGAATGAGACTATAAAAGCTCGTACATGATTTTCCAGCATTGCTCTTCTCAAGAGGGTAAACTGATAGACAAGTTCTGGGAGAAAGAAGTAGACTCAATCATTGGTTGGACTCTTAATGAGAAAAAAATGGTTTGCAGTTGTCCAGAGGACAAATAAGAGTGTCAGAAGGCAGTCCTGTTTCAGATTCTCTTTGAAAAGTATGAGTCTTGCTTCCTCAAATGTTTCTTTAGTTTTCTTGCTGACTTCTGCTTTTGTTGGCACTGTCGGATTTCTTTCCTGACCGAGTGGCAGTTAAGGACCTCAGAGGTGACTGGCATAAGCACTCACCTTAAATAGAGGTTTCACTAACCCTCTGACTTATGAACACATGTCGTAACTGTATATTATGACCTGTGGGTCGCTATTACAATATGTGACATATGGTGAAAACAGACTAGCTGTAAAACATCCTTCAACTTTTGGTATATTATTATATTGGCTTCCTTATTGCTTGGTGTTGTGTCAGCACTTCTGTGACATTCTTTTGTATTATCCATGCTGTTCTCACCCCCACCCCCAAATTTCCACTAGGTTGCAACTAAAAAAAAAAAAATACTTGTAGGGAAAAACAGTTTTGCAGGGGAGGCATAAAGGTGGCAATTCAACATTCCTTTTGTAGGTTTTTCATTCTGCTGTGTATTAATAATAGGAACTTTGGCTGCCCTCAGTAAACGGAGGGTTTGCTATGATATTCCTATTCTGTAAGCTCTGCCTATTAATTTGTGTTTTATAGGTTTATGGGCTTTTGTGTCTTTTTATGGACTTTTCTTGATTTGTCACTTTCAAGGTGAAATCAAACTAACTGCTACTTGGGCTTATGTACCTTCTCACTAAAACATTTGTGTGCATTTTACTGAGATCCAGTGACAGTGAGACTGACATGGAATCATTGCTTAAAGCAAAGAGGACCATGTTAAAAAATCAAAACAGTTATTTATTAAGTCAGTTTTTTTGACTCATAAAGGGAACATGCTACATATTCAGGTTTTATCCGGCTTGCCCATAGTTATCATTTGTGTTCATTGTTCTTCAACACAATGTTCTAGGCAGTTCTGAACAATGCTGACATATTTATGACACTTAAAGTTTGTTTTCACATTTCCTTATAACAATGTATTTTGGATTATTTGTATTTAAAAAAATAGTAAGGGGAGGAACACAATCTTTCCATCAAAAGTAATAGATAATATATTTATTTTGTTTAATTTTAAGGGCCCATGGTGTTGTGGCCCCTCTTCTTTGACTACCCCGAATATATTCTAATCATAAAATAAGTTATTTGTAGAGATCCCATATAATCCTTCCTGTATAGTTCCAGAACTTTAAAAAACCTAATGATTTCTTGAAGAAACGATTAAACAAGAAATAGACTTTAACCACACGTTGAAAGGTATGCTCTCATGTGAAATAGCTTTATCTGAACTACTCTCCTTGAAGGTACTGAAAAGTATGGCATGTGTTCTGTTGTCAACAGTATGGCGTAAAACGATATGTGTCACTGACACAGAAATCCGACGTGGGCATTTGGGCCACAAAGGAAAAGGTCCTGTTGTACTTACTGTTGTTGATAATATAGAAAATCCTGACACTGCAAAAAAATAAACTTTGCTTGAAGCCTCATAAGAACCCAATAAATCATTTAATTCCTCTCTTGCCTTTCCTCCCTGATGCCAGCAATCTAACCTACCATGATGGAATGGGAATGAAACTAACTTATCTATTAGAAGCGATGTAGTAAATACTGATGGGAAGTGTAGAGTTCTTTGCAAACCCAAGTACAGTATAAACTCTGATTAACACAGAGGTTTTAGGCTTATAAAAGATAACTGTGAATGACTGTGGGTTCATCGTTTGCATTTATCCCTTCCCTTTACAGCCTGGTGGCTGACGTGGTGGTATTCAACTCGATTTTTAACATGGAGTCATTTCTCACCTCTATTGGAAAATTTATGAAGCTGATTCCTGATCACAGACCCAAGGATCTGGAAAGCATCATCAGACCTAAGTGCCAAGTTATTTACTTTCCCATCAGGTTTCCTGATGTGAGCAGGTCAGTATGTTTCACTCCATTTTCAATATTGTGTCATAAATTATTCCCCAAATGTATAGAAATTGGTGGCATTCTTGCCAATTATAACTTTTCAGCATGAGCATGGTTAATTAGAGAATCGAGTTCTGTTTCAACATGCTGTGATTTACAAACATTTTAAATGGTCCTGTGTCCAACCAATCACTGAATGTTTAGTCCTAATATTGAGTTCATCCTTTGTTTTCTGTTATTTATTGGTTTCCTCAAGCAAGCTGCGTTGGCTTTTTTGACACTTACTGTTTTGTTTCTTTATTTGTTGTTTTGTTACAGAAGTCATTGTCAAGCATATTTCTCAACCTTTGCATTCAGCTTATGTCCATGGGTTTATATGTATATAGCAACCACTCTAAGTAAATCAATGTTAAATTTCACTGCTTGGGTTACTTTCATTTCCCATTCTATTTTCTTCTATTTTTTTTCCTTCTTCCATTTCTTTTATTCATATTATCTTAATTAAGAGTAGGTCTTCCATGTTAGGTTGCAAATACACTTAATTGCCATTTCTCTTCCTCTGTTACTAAGGACATTTTTTATTACCCTTGTTGCTGGGCCCACCCTGAATTAGCAGTGGATGATGTGGCTCAAAGGGAACATTCTCAAATTCCTTTTCACTTCTGATTAAACCTAGCAAAACGGTTTTTATCACCAGTAGGAATATTTCCCCCATGTGAACAGAAAGTTTACTTCAGTGGGACTCATACTAGCTGGGGATGCTGCTGTTTGTAACTCATGATGCCCTTAAAAGAAGTTCAGGGACAGCTGTTTCTTCCCCATCCCTGAAATGAAGGCAGGAAACAATTTAATGTCTATGCATGTTATGCAGGAGGTCTGAATTACTCTCTGTGTTCTAGATTTACTGAGTTCACCCAGATTTTGCTGTGGGATCAGTAGTCCTCATCAGCACTCTTAATGCTGATTTATTTGAGTGTTTTACTAGTTAATATTTCATTGAAGAAAAATCTGCCTAATACCAAATCAAGTTAGTGAGTCATAAAATTTAAGTCAGACAACCTTGCCCAATTCTTACTTTATGGAGTTCAGAATGCAGAGGCCCAGAGAAGCAAAGACTGGCTTGTACTCACACTGCTGACTATGGTCACAGACTGAATTAAAGTTTAAACTCTATGATTTTTTATTCAGTTTTCTGTTTAATTCTTCAAGCTTCCTATCATTATAGGTTATTTGTCAAAAACATTTAATCGTTTATTTGCAGTTTTGACAACTCTCAGGCCAAATGAAGCTAAGATCAAGATTGATTTCCAGTTATATATTTGTATATGTATAAATATGTATATGCATAAATAATGTGTATTTGTGCATATATATATAATATGTGGGATGAGACAGTTTCAACTTTTGGAAAATATAATTGTTATCCTTCAGATCTATGATTAGTTAAAACACAGTTTATATTTTAGGTCATACTTTTAAGATACGAACTTTATTTTGTGACATGTTTTCAAGGTTTTCATATAATATATGCTCAAAATGTACATCTTTGAGTAGGTGATTATACTACATCTTAATTATTACCACTATAGAATTCCAGATAAATACTATGTTTTAAAATTCATTTGCATCTGATATATCCTTACAACATCATATGTTTAATACACCTGTGGCAATTGAATAGTTTATTAATTTGGACTATATTACCATAAATAAATCTAGCTAAATGGAAAAAGGTTAAGAAATATTGTGGCCAAGATAACATTCATAAGCAAGGTCTTAGCCCAGAGTGTTATTTGAATTATTTTCAAATGGTAATTTGCTTTATCCAACCCAAACTCATATAGTGTAAGTAAGTGATTATTTGCATGAATGACAATCATTCTAATGCCTGCAGTCTTAAAAGAGTATTATTTTGTTGAGATGTTGAAAAATATTTAGTAATTCCAAAGGCAACATAACCAAGATGATTAAAAAAAAACTTTTAAATGCTTCTATCTTTCTCCCTATATAAATATTATTTTGTCATGGCAAAAATAAATTTAAAAACAAAGTAGAAGATGTAATTAAATTATTAATACAATATGCTATAATACAACGTGTATACTATAATGGATATTAAAGAAGGGGAAAAGCTGTATTTCAGCAAAAAATATGAGGATTTCTAAAGCTTATAACAGTTAAAATTCAGAGCATGTCGGGTACATAGGATGTCAGTAATATTGGGCTTCCTGGCAACTGCTGTTACCTATTGCCCTCCTCACTCCTCACTGCCTTGTCTTTCTCATGGACCAGAAAAATAATAGCAAGAAAGAATATCACTTTAAACTATCATTATATGTATTTGGGGTGCCAGGGTGGCTCAGTCAGTTAACTCTTGGTTTTGGCTTAAGTCATGATCTCAGAGTTATGAGATCAAGCCCTCCATCAGGCTCTGTACTCAGCAGGGAGTTGGCTTGAGATTCCCTCTTCAGTCCCTCTGCCCCTCCCCCTGTTTATGCTCTAAATAAATTAATAAATATCTTTTTAAAAAAAAAAACAAACTATCATGTGTATTAAACATTTGGAGATAGGAAAGCTCTTAAACACTGGAGGTGTACTTACATGTATTTGAGTCTTAACTACCACTTACTAGCTCTATGACCTATGTCAGTGTAATGACCCTGAACTTAGGTTCTTTAATATTATGATTATATTTACTTTATCACCTCATAGGCATTGCATAGTGACTAAATGAAATAATGCATATGTGAAATGCCTGGTATATAATAGCCCCCGTAGTAAAGACAACTTCATCTTATTAATTTCCCCACTCCCACTGTTATATAACCAAGCACATTTACTGCCAGCTGAATATAAAGCACCCTCTTCCTCTCTACCCTCTCTTAATCAGCACATGAAAATGGAGAACCCTGCCAAAGGAGCAGCAGCCTAATATAAAGAGGTTCACTTATTATCCTGTTTCTCATCCTGACTCAGTCTTTGGGCCTCACAGGAACCTACCATCCATTGATGGAGCCAACTCCTTATTTTGATTCTTTTCTTGTCCCAAGTTTGCTTCTTCCTCCTTGAGCTCAACCAACATATTTGATCATGTTACTTGCTGTCTTGCATATACTCTCTTTTTTTTTCTTTGGCACTTTTCCTTTAATCTAATTAGGAGGGAAACATCCAGCTATACTTATTAGTCTACTCTGAATTCATATGGTCCCTCTGAGCTGCCTGGCAAGCAGACCACATTTCCCATCTTCTAGATAACTAATCATGCATTTTTCTTGCTTTGTAAACTTCTGATAACAAATATTATATCTTCATTCTCAGATCATGACTGAGAAAACAGAAGCAGTCAGCAGAGAATTTCTATATGCTGCCACCGCCACATCTGCCCGTCCATGTGCTTCTAGGTGCATCTTCTTTATCTTCACACCTATTAATATGGATGAACTGACTTTGCTTCTCTGTAAGGTCCTTGCCTCCACCAGAGTCCCTCCTTCGTGCATACCTAAGGACCACTGTCCTAGCAATCTGTCCTTCTCTGTTCTGCATCATCAGTTTTCCTGTCTTTTGGATCATTACTGTTAGCATAAGAAAAATGCCATTTGTTTTACATCTTTAAAATTAAAAAGTTCTTTCTTGATTCCACTTCACCCTTCTGCTATTGCCTGTTCCTTTTCTCTCTGTTAGTAGCAAAAGCTCCTGAAAGAGTTGTTTATACTTGTTTTCATTTTTATTCCTACTGTTCCCTCTTATAGCTACTCCACTGAAACTGTTTTTGTCAAGGTTACCAATGACTTCCATGCCTCTCTAAATCCTGGGATCAATTCTCAGTGCTCATCTTCTTTAACATTTCAGCAGCATTGACACACCGTGACACATTCTTCAGTTGATTCCTAGGACGCTCAGGTTGCTACTTCTCGGGCTTGTTGCTGGTTCCTCATCATTACCCTGGCTTTGAACTTCAGACTGGCCTTTGGCACTCTTAACACTTAAAGGGTTGATGGAGGAAGAGCCCAGGATTGAAAGGAGAAGAAAAGAGTCAGGAGGCCAAAACTGAGAGAATTATCCTCTGGAGCAAAGGGAAGAGGGTTTTAAGAAGATGAGGTCAGTAGTGAATTCAGAGGACCAAGGTTAAATAAAGTGATGACTAAAACATATCCTTGAAATTTGACAATTAAAGAGTCCGTGGTACCCCATTCTGCATTCTGTTAACTCACAGAAAAGTTTCCTATGTTCTTTCTAGTAGCCAGAGAAAGTTAGAATCCCAAGTTTGGATGAAATCTCTTTCCTTTCCTCTTTGTCTCTGTCTCTGCCACACACACACACACACACACACAGATTCTGCTCCTCATTTTGTGGGTGGAAGCACTAAGATTCAGAGAAGTTAAGTGTCTCCTGGTAACCACACAGCTAGATACAGACAGAGCAAGAACTGGAACTCATATCTCAAAATCTCCATCCTGTGCTCAGCCCACCACTTATTGTGAATGCAATTTCAGAGGTCTTGATTATCTGATTTCTCAGCTGACAGCAGATTAGCAGCATCACATTGGGGGTGCGATAAAGGCAGGCTCACTGACAGCAGTAAGAAGTGACAGCTGACTGACAGCTCGACAACAAGGGAGGAGAGAGATAAACTATTAAAAAAAAATATATGAGAAGTGAAAAAGCCTAGCAGCCTGGAGCCATTCTATGGCAGGGCAGGCAACTGTGCACGTTGAAGAACCCCTGCAGACATTTCTCCATGATTGTACAGCTTGTACATCACATGGATGGCTGTGATGTATTAAAAAAGATGAAATGATAGCCAGTAAATCCTGTGTAAGAATGGAGGGAAGTGCATAACCCATTGTTGGCAGAAATTATAAATAATAGCAAATGCAGGTAGACATCATGCCTCGCTCTAGAATGTACACGAGCCATATTCACCTAAAGGAAGACAGTGAACGTCTAAACCCTTCCCATACAGTTGTACTATCTGTAAGCTTAGGTGACCAGGGAATATTTCAGTAGGCTTTCTTTTTTAGATCTTCCTGATTGGAGCCATTTTATGGACTAGATCTCCCCTTGCTGCTGGCGTATACATTAGCTCCTCTGGTACTGAAGGCATCCAGGCCTGCCAGATGATCAGTGGTCAACAAGACCTAATTTGCAATATTAATACCATGCTTTAGCCTGTTTTGACTGCTGTAACAGAATACCGTAGACTGGGTGGCTAATCAACAACAGGAGTTTATTTCTCATAGTTCTGGAGCCCGGCAAGTCCAAGATTAAGCCTCTGGCAGATTTGGTGTGTGGTGAAGTTCTGTTTTCTGTGTTTGTGCTGTGTTTTTATATGATGAAGGGAGTGAGGGAGCTCTCTGGAGTCTCTTTTATAAAGGCACTAATCCCATCAATGAGGGATCCACCTTCATCATGAGATTATCTCCCAAAGGCCTCACCTCCTATTACCATCACATATAGGGGCAGGGTAGGATTTTAACATGAATTCTGAAGGACTGCAAACATTCATCTTGTAGCATGCTAGAAGATAAATATGATCTCAAGACTTGTTGAGATGAGACTCATGACTAGGAAGTCTATGCTGTGTTAGAGGGTAGAGATTAGATTGAAAATGAAGGAAATTTCACTGTATATTTATCAAGAAGGAAGATTTCACGTGGAACTCCATGGTGCTGATGGCTATGTGATATAAAGAATAAAGGAAGCAGTCCTGCAGCCAGCAGAGTTAGACATTGGCTAGAGAAAACCGGTTTTTTCCTACTCTAGGTCACGTAACTGCCAAACAGGCCAGGCTGAGTACAACGAGGGGATTTTAGTTGCACCAGGCCTTGGTGCAACTCTCGGTCTAATGAAATCAGAACATCAGAGGAATTTGCAACTTGCTTTCTGACAGAGTCATCTTTAGAAGGTAGAGTTAACCATAACAGCTAACCTTACTGGTTCTTATTTTAGCCCTACATTGTGCTAAGCTTGTTCTGTGTATTTTAGCATTTTATTCTTCCAACAATCCTGAAAGCTATTTTCCATTTATAGTTGAAGAAACTCAGACATAGAGAATAGAAACAACTTTTTGCCTACGGTCATACAGATAGTAAAGGTAAAACAAGAGATCAAACATTTTTTTATCCGATTTTAGAACCTAAATTCTTAACGGTTTTTTCTATATTGGCTGTGCCCCCCAAAGAGGTTCTGTTCCCTGGCATTTGACTCTGACCAGTGAAGAACAAATGATTTATAAAAGAGAATCAACAGAAATATTGAGTAAAAGGGAGCATGTCATGGTAACGTTATGAAAGAAAGGACTCAAGGCTTTAGAAAGCAGACTTTTGGGCAGCCTGGGTGGCTCAGCGGTTTAGTGCTGCCTTCAGCTCAGGGTGCGATCCCGGAGACCTGGGATCGAGTCCCACATCGGGCTCCCTGCATGATGCCTGCTCCTCCCTCTGCCTGTGTCTCTGCCTCTCTCTCTCTCTCTCTCTCATGAATAAATTAGAAATCTTAAAAAAAGAACAAGAAAGAAAGCAGACTTTTAAAAGGTTGAGGTATTTAAAAAGAGGATACCTGAAGAGGAATGAGAAATTAAAAAAAAAAAAGAATCTGATAGTAAATTGAAGATAGGCCCAAAGAAGCAGAATAGAAAAAAGAATACATTAAGAAAACAGTAATAGGCTCAGACTATTATTCTGTGTATCAGAAAAACCATTTTTTTCTACTTGTAAATATCTCTAATTTTTCCAAACTCTTTTCCCTTACAAGTTAGCTTATAGCA
The DNA here is from genome assembly GCF_048164855.1 of Canis lupus baileyi. Lineage (NCBI taxonomy): Eukaryota > Metazoa > Chordata > Mammalia > Carnivora > Canidae > Canis > Canis lupus. The sequence goes on along the minus strand of NC_132857.1, from coordinate 51,290,022 downwards.
TGGTACCTGTCTTATTGGGCCGTGCCTAATCCATCACATTAGATGTTTAGGATGGAGCTGACTGTGTCAGCCTATCATCACACTTCTTCCATCTGTCTCCCCTACAGGATTTGGTGCTGAGGGACCATTCATGATTTTCATAGAGTGAGATTATCCCAACTCCCAACAAATTGGATCACATAAGAATGTATTATACAAATATAGTGGATTACAAAGTGGTATTTTTATCCTTGAAAAAGACCAGGTTTTCCCAAGGAATTCCATCAGGGAGCCATGAGTGGGAATGTCAAAGTAGATATCCTCTGCTTCAAGTAACATTCAGTTGGATTAAAGGTGAAGAGATAAAGGCTCAAGACTGTCAAGTCCTGATACTTGTATATATTTATCACATGTTTGCGTTCTCAGTGCCATTATATTGCGAAAGAAGCTTAAATTTCTTTATTATATTTACACATAACTGATCAAATGTGTGTGTTTCCAGGGGAGACCATAAAAAAATCATTTATTTTTTAATGAAGGGATGAGTGGATGGTATTTCCTTAGGAGTTGAAGTTTGGACTTGGAACAAATTGAAGACTGTATACTTTAGATGGAAAAATAGGAGCTCTTTCCTGGGGTTCAGATTCCATTTAGTCATCACAGAGAATATCAAGTATCAATCTTGTGATCAATAGAGAACAATTTCATATGCTTCTGTAATCATTTCGTTATATATTCCTATTTCCCACAATATTGGTTTGTCAGAGTTGCCTGAATGAACAGTAGTAGGTTTTACCTGTGAGTTTCCTCATTTCAGAATAGATTTTGTATCCTGGGAATCGGAATTATATAAAAAGCATCTCTGGTTTCCTCCTCTGTACCGCGTTTTTGACAGCAAAGGAGAGAGGAAAACAATGTTGGTCATTTGGAGTAATCTCAGTTATGGAAACCGTAAGAATTTCTCTGCGTGTACCTCTCCACCTATGTTGCTAAAATGTGATGCTAGAACAGAGGTCTATGGACTTCACGTAACTATTTTAGAAACAAAAACGGAGAATTTTAAAAACAGTGTGAAAACTTTAAATGAAAACTCTCAGGCTGTGCAAACAAAGGCGAGGAGCCTAAGGGCTTTTTGAAGAATTCTTATTAAAAAAAACACTATTTTACATTGCAAAGCAGATGTGTCAGAAAACAACAGCAGATCTGTAATTTGAGAATTCGGGGATTGATAGGACAGAAGGCAGCCCCCATGGCTCCCCACAGAAAACTTTGTTTTCTGCAGTCAAGAGTTCTGCTTTTGGCGGGGTTGCCAGAAAACACCTTAATCTTCTTACCACATGTGGTCATATTTCTCAGATATTTTGAGAAAGCACTAGTTAGACATATTAATAAAATACTGCCTTTGCTGTGTGAAATAATGAAGTGGGTACTGTCTTCTTGAATATTAATCTAGGTTTGAAGTAGAAGAAGAAAAGTTTTGCTTTTACAAATTTAAACATATCCATATTTGCTAACAATTATTTTGGCTCTTCAAAATGAATGCAAAAATGTGTTTCGTTTGAATGTCATTTAAAAAAATTTTTATAGAATCACTGTACTAAAAAAAAACTTTTGATAAATCATTCCAATGTTTAACACCACTCACTTTCACGAAATCTCCTTTATATCTAATGCAAATCTTTCATGCTGTGTTATATTCTAACCATCTTCCTCTTACTATTCTTGTTAAGAAAAGAGTTTGGTTTCAGCATATATACAATTCCTTTGTTGGCCTGAAGTTACAAAGAACAAACTCTTGCTTACTCAAACTCGTATTTTTAGTGAAATTATCATTCATGTTAATGCCTAATTACTGCAATTAGATTTCTGCTCTCTTCAATTTATACAATAACAATAACCCTACCCAAAAGAAGTGCTCTAAATTCAGCAGCAGCAGCAACAAAAATTATCCTTTTATAACATGATTTACCCCTGTTCTCAAGTATAGAGAATGTTTGGCATCATTGTACATCAGAGACTTGATGTACATTTTTTTTTTTAAGTTCCTCATTGTCCTTCCAAAGTAATCTGGGAGGTAAGAAGCAAAGGCCACAGATCACAGGGCGGAGGAATAACTAAAAATCAGAGAACATGCTTAGCTAGGGACTACATCATCCATCCAAAAGGAATCATGGAGCAGGGCTGCTACAAAATGAGAATGAATATCATTCAGCAAACTTAAACCATAGTTGAGGGGAATTCAGCAAAAGGCCACTTAGGATCTCTTCCCCTCGTGGGCTTAGAGGCCATTACTAAGCTTCCTATAGCGTAAGGAATGATCATCAATGTAGATCCAGCCAGGCAAGAACAATTTATGTTATATACTCTGTTCATTACATGAGGGCTATGTAAATGCACGTTAGAAAGATTTCAAATAAATTACTTTGATGTTTAAAAGACCAAGCTTTGGTTATCTTCCTAAAAAGCACTCAATTCAAATCATTCCATTTGGGGTAATGCTGCATAAAAAGTGGGAGTCAGCAGGATGGTGCACAGCAATCTAGTTTGTCTTATACCACTTACTACTACTGCTCAGCCTAGAGCAAATCACTTAACCTCCTAGAACTTCTGTGTTCCCATCTGTAAAATGGGAATCGAAATAGTACCCACCTCTTGGATTTATTGTGCCAATTGAGATAATTATTACAATGTGCTGACTGAGCTCTGTGCCTACAACCTAGTAATGTTTAGTAAATGGTAGTGATTTTATTTATACTCCCATCATCACCATTTTGGTTATGTTTGACAGGCTTTTTGGTTATGTTTGACACCCATTCAGCATGATTCCAACCTCAAAAGTGAGGGGGGACAAAATTTTGAAAACCCTAATAATTTTGTAAAACATCCGAGGCTCTGAAGATTGCCAGTAATTCAGACAAGGGGTAAGGACTGTGTTATAGCCTATCAATCCACATAACCGCAGCACATGAGAGGGCATAATTCAGCAGTGCCTGGGCCAGTTACACGGGCTGTTTCCACATCTGCCTGGCACCTGTGATATGTATGCATTCCTTGTGGCGCTACAGTGTGGAATGGTGTGTGGGGTGATCGGTGCAGAAGTCATTGTAGTTGTTCAGTGTTCTTGTGAAGAGTGCTGGAGAGTGTTTTAGATAGTTTTCCACTAAAAAAATAAATTATTTGGAATGTACCATTCAGCAGTAAACTCCCAGAATAATCTCTTAACACAGAATGGCTCATTCCACAGAAATTCCAGATAAAACAGTTTATAGGAAATTCTTTAAAAATATGTTTCAGAGTAATCAGATGCAATAAAATATGCTTAACAGTAGTTTAATCCTTTGAGATTTATTCATGCCTTGTTCACCCAACATTTATTAAAAGCTTGCTATTTGTATGGTAAATAGAAGGTATTCCAGGATATAAGGATATAGAAGACAGGGGCCTTAATCATAAGAGCTTTGTAGAAATGATAGGCATAATCAGGTGTCTTTAAGTTTAAAATAGAAAAAAGAACACAAGTGCTTTTTATGGCATTTAATCTGGGCATTAAAGACTGACTCAGCTTTGGGCATAATAATACTGGCTATCATTTATCAACTGCCTTTTCTGGGCATGCACTTTATGTATATGACTTCTAATCTTTACCAAACCCCTGCAAGCTAGGTACTATTATCCTCATTTTACAAGTGGGAAAAGTGAGGTTCAGAAGGTTAAGCTTGCCTGAAATTGTACAGCTACCAAAACTGTCTGGCTTCAATATGCTGCTTTCATTAATGCCATGTTATTTCTTACTCTGAGGAAAAGGAGAGTGGGTTAGAGGATGTGCAAGCACACATTATGGAGAGAGAATAGTTAAAACCAGATTTATGGCAGTGAATGATCTCTGGGCCTAGAAGAGATTAATTACCTTTGACTCAAGTGGGTGAAGAGGTAGCAAGATTAGAGATGGGAATTAAGGCTGAAGAATTTGGACTTTAGCTGATAGTCATTTGGGAGCCACTGTTAGATCACGAAATGGGGAATTTGTTAATTGTTAAATAGAGTATTGATGGGAAAGAAAACAGGATGCAGAGAAACAGGTTTTAAAAAATACCAGAGTACGTTATTGAAGACTTGAGCTAAGGAAGAGGACATACACATAAATATGCTGGTTGTAGACTTGGCAAGTTGATAGTGGCAACTTAATAGATGGAGAAATGATCTTGGATAATCTCGAAATGTTAAATGATTGACTAGGAGTGACTAGGAGAATATCTTTTAAGTGGTTGACTAGTAGTGACTAGGAGAACACCTGTTCTATTGGAATTGAGAATAGATTTGCTTGTGTAAAGGTGGGGAATTCAGAGTTTTATATGTTGAACCTGAGATATTGGCAGGTCATTTAAATGGAACTGACCAGCAGGAAGTGTCCACTCTTACCCCAGTGTCATTATTTAGAACTGTGTGTGATTTGTTATATTGACCTGCATTTTTAGACATTTTGGTTGGATTTGCTCTTTTTTTTTTTTTAAGTTAATTTATTTATTCATGAGAGGCACACAGAGAAAGAGAGAGAGAGGCAGAGACACAGGCAGAGGGAGAAGCAGGCTCCATGCAGGGAGCCTGATGTGGGACTTGATCCCCAGACTCCAGGATCACACCCTGGGCCAAAGGCAGCGCTAAACTGCTGAGCCACCCAGGGATCCCCTGCTCTTTCTTTTGATATGCTTGACAAAGCTCAAATTTATTTTTGCCAAGTAAATCCAAAGTATCTGTTTCTTGTCATTTGTTCACTTGTCTTCACTTGTCTTCTCCTAGTGTAGAATTTGTGAAAATATCAGATCTTTTGAACTCTTTATTTCTGGATAAGCAGGAATTTATTAAGTTACTCCTTCCTTTGTCTTGCCGGAGTTCAATAACTGAATCACTTCTGTCCCTTTGGACAGGGACTCCTGAGATCAGTAGTTTATAATGAAAGGGCAGAATGGTATAGTGCCTAGGAAGAGTGACTTGATGTTAAGCACAGCCGTGTTTCACATCTCTTCTGCTAACCACTTGGTTGATATCGAGAAAGTTGTTTGACCTTTCACACCTCATTTTCCCCCTTCATCTGTAAAGAAGGGGGAATAATAGCAGTCTCATTGGCTGTTGTGAAAATTAAATGAGATATGTATGTAAAGTATTGGTTAAAATGCTTAAAACATACTGAGAATTAAATAAATGGCACTTGTTATTATTGTCTTTAAGTTGTATATTCATTTTCAAAATACCTGTAGTGCTTTCATTAACCTCTATGTAATTTATTTAATTTTCTATAGAGTAAGAACTTTGCCCCAAATTGTGGTCCTGTATGACTTCAGTAATTTTAGAAGCAACAGGTGTTTGCTATATGTCAATTTATAATTAAAAAAAAAAAATTAAGTGTTGCTTGCGGGCAGCCCAGGTGGCTCAGCGGTTTAGCACCGCCTTCGGCCTGGGGTGTGATCCTGGAGACCCGGGATCGAGTCCCATGTCAGGCTCCCCCCTGCATGGAGCCTGCTTCTCCCTCTGCCTGTGTCTCAGCCTCTCTCTCTCTCTCCCTGTGTCTCTCATGAATAAATAAATAAATAATATATATTTTAAAAAATGTTGCTTGCTTTAGTATTGACTTATCTTTACTATATTGGACTATGTACCAAAATTCTACTTAGAAATATTGCTAAGAATATTAAATGCAAGTACCATTCTATGTGTGTACTTCTGTCGTGTATGCTGTGGGGGTTCTGTACTTTGGGCTTAATATACGGTGAATTGTAGACCTTTCTGACATCTAACAAGGTTTGTATTAAAAGGCAGCTATCTGCAGAGGTGCTTCTGGGAATGATTAGAAATCATAAGCTTTCCTTAAGTTTGGTTGTTTTTGTTCTTACTATATTTGACTCAGGGTTACCTACAAATTTATTTTTATCAATAAATATTCCTATGAAACTAGTTCTTAATTAAATAATTGTCACTTTTTGTCTTGGAAGATTCTAATTTTGTGTATCAGCACCATTAAATATGGAACTTATAAAAATTAGCAAACATAATAGTGAGAATTCAATTTAGGAAACCTAGTTACAATTCTCTTTAATTAAAGGTAAGCTCATTAGTTGCACAAACACTTGTCCCTTCGTTCAGTCTTGCCTGTTGTTCTAAGCTGAAACCTTGGTCCTCTTCTTTAGACAGACACAAAATGAGAAAGGTAGAAATTCTTCTCTTATTTTCCCCTTGGCCACACACTAAGATTTATATATAATTAGTGAGCGACAAGAGAAAAAAGAGCAATTTAACACCTCTTCTCTCCTGTACGTTGTATTTTTGTATATCCATGGAACTGTCTCTCTCATTTGAAATTCAGTGTCCAGTCCATTGCTTCCTGTTCCTATTCAGGTCTTAAGTTCATGAGTATTGACTGCTGCTTTTAATTCATTTGCATGTAGAAAACTGATTTATCTGTTTGGGATATCCATCCCACTCAAACCCAGTGCAGATCTGCTCTGTAAAATATCAGCTGATAGCCCGAACAGACCCCGTGATTCTATGGAGAGAAGTAGGGACTGTTCAAAACCACCACGTTTCATTTTTATAATACCAAAACTCATTTTATAATACCAAATCCTAAAGTGTATGTTATAATTATTTTCTGCTAATTGAAGAGGGAGCTTCTGTCTCAGCTGATGAGAATGGATTTGAAAAGACATAAGCAAGAGACAATGGGGTAGTGGAATATGCAGGATTAGGTGATGAATTCTGTTGGAAATAGCAGACAAGGGGGGAGAATGAACTCAAAGAAATGCCAAAGTTTTAAAATTGTACTGTTAGCTGAAATAGGGAAATCAGAGAAAAATATCACCCACATTCAAATGCAGACAAAATTGTTTTGTTTTGTTTTGTTTTAGGCAGTTGACTTTTTCTTATAAAAGAACAGACTCAGTCCTGAGAGAGTACAGAAGAAATTAAAACAACAACAACAACAACAACAACAACAACAACAACAACAACAAACTCTTAGTGATCTTCAGTCTAATTTCTTCATTTTGCAGCTGGAGAAACTAGAGCAGAGGTTTTTACTTGAGGTTATAGATCACCATCACAGCAGAGTCGCAAATTAGAAGCCAGTTCAAAAACTTCATGAGATTATTAGAAATGTGCCGCTAGGGTTGTTGGTTGTATTCGTAATTAGAAGGATAGGATTAGCTGAGCATTGATAAAGCAGACCAATTTCACCAGGAATATGTGGCATTCAGAAATTTCTTAGAAGAGTCTCAGAGATACCAGTGGCATTATAACTTGTCGCTACTTTACACTGAAAATGTCCAACTCTTTGGTCTGTAACTTGTTTGGAGATTAAAATGCTCATTGGCCAACTCTCTTTGCTTATAACACTTTTTGCTCTTCCAGGAAATACTATAAGAAGAGGAATTTCCAGCATTTGTAACTCAGAACCTGAAAATCGTTTTTTTTTTTTTATTATCTCCCTTCTCTGGGACTTGGTATCACAATTTCTGAGTGAACCATTATTAAATGCAACTATCAATTTTTTAATGCTTCTTCTTTGCAAGTTTTGTGTAAATTATCAGAAGATATTTAATATTTCCATTGCATGATGGCTTTGGGCATATGCCTGTCCTGCCTCTTCTTAGTATCAAGTGAATCCCTCTTTTTATCTGGATTCCTATTTGTATGTCTGGCTGATGTCCCTGGGAGCTAGCTGAAGTTCTGGGTAGGTAGGTGGACACCCAGTTGTGAAGGAAGGAGGGCAGCAGGATGACAAGATGGGCAAGAGTCACGTGTATTATAAAGGGAAGTGTGGTGCAGAGGAAAGAATAAAAACTTTCCATTCACACCTGGCCTTCAGTCTTGGTTCAGGCATTTTCTAGATGTGCAGCTTGGTCAAATTATGTCACCTTCTCTGACCCTTGATTTGCCTCACATCATATCATAGAGTTGCTGTGAGGACTAAGTGAGAGAGAACATAGATAAATTGTTTTGCATAGCTCATGGTATGTTTTCTATGCGTATTTCCCTGGCCTTTCCCCTCTATAAGATCATACCTACTACTCTGTTTTTTTATTGATTTTAATTGCTACTCTCAGGTATCGGAACTGACCGCTAGGTGTTGCTACCTTAATTTCTGAATCTTATGGTGACTATTAAAAAATATAAGGCTTAATTTACTCTGATGTGTAATGCGCACGCCACTATAATATTTAATTGGGTTTTTTTTTCCCCATTCCTTCTCCCATGACTAATTTGATTCATGAAAATAACTTTTTATAATCTAAGTCCTTAGTTACCACATTTCAAGTACTTGGATATCCAATATGCTTTCCTGCTGTTTATGGTTATTTTTTACTGCTCTGTTTTGTTGACTTTTTATTCTTCTTTTGTCTGTCTTTGTTGTATTTTAGTTTATGGATGTTTTTCAGGGTTAGCACTTGTGGATCAGGGCTATTTTAGTTTAAAAAAGTCAGTGTAATGACATCTCACTTTCTAGACAGAGAGTCAACTATTCACATAATTATGTGCAATTGTTGAGTGCTTGACTGATTGAAAATCTGTTTCTGCTCATGCTTGCAGGTATTTAATATCTCATGGATGTACAGGTTGGTTAGGGGTGCAGTGCTTCTACTTAAGTAGATCAGTAAGCATTGATATGGTAACTTATTATTTGTTTTCTGAACAGAGAAGGTATGGCTCAGATGTATGTGGTAGGAAAATGCTGGTATGAGATTGTATAGCTTGCTGCAGACAAATCTGTAGCACAGGTAATATACCCAGAGCTAACTGTAAATTCAAAAACCTCCTAGATTCAGAATTATTGTTTCTTTTAGAAAGTCTTCCTGTTACTACAAAAAAACAGATTGCATTAGAATTATGATCTTTCAGAAATACAACCCTTGGGTGATAAAGCCTTTCCCCCTCCTGGTTGATAAAGCATCATACCATGAAACATGTCTGTGGTATCTAATTGTGTGGCCTGTATTAATAATGTATGATGATCCACATGGCCTCAAATAATGTGATTTATTTCTCCTTAAAAAAAGAAGCCAAACAACAATTATAACCAGGTTGGTACAACATAGCCTCAAGCAGTGGTTTTCAACATTGGCTGCACATTATAATCACCTGGGGAACAGTAAAAAAAAAAAAAATAATAATAAAAAATAAAAAGATGTCCAGGTCAATTAAATCAGAATCTCCGAGTCTGGGACCCATGTACTGGCATTTTTTTTTTTTTAAGTTCTCCAGATTTTCCACTGTTCAGCCAAGAACTACTGACCTTAAAAGCATGTCCATTGAATAACAGTCTATGGAAAGTCCATGTACCTAAAGTAGCCTCTCCTGGTTGTACCATGACACTCTTTTTCAGTACTGCCAAAATTTCTGTCTGCAAGTGTCCCCAAGCAATCTATAGTAAAAATTCAATGTCTTCATGATAATGAATTTGTATAATTCTCTGGCTGTCCTGATGAGAAATAAGAAAATGTCAAAAACTGTATTTTATCCTTGATCTCTTTCTCCATAAGTGTTGGCATTCCTCCATTTCCCATTGACTTAACGTTCAATTTTTCTCTTCACTGTTTTTCTTGGGTGACATTGGGAATTTTTACCATCTGATGAAGGCAGATGTATTTTCAAATAAAAATGTCTTAAGCATTTGTTCTTCCTACTACTCCATTCTTTGGCAGAATATTCATATAGTTGATAAATAGTTTGCTTTCTTTAAATACCTTTTCATATAATCTTTGTAGCATGTTTCATGGGTATTTTAACCTAGTTTTATGGTTTTTCGTGAAATAAGGTATTTTCTAAATATGTTATGCTGAATTTAACTGAAATAAGCGGTTGTACTGTATGTCTTTAAAATGATGATGATATCTCGCATTTTAGGGTAACACTTTCATACTGAAAGATTTCAAAGCACACTGCGAATGGTTACAAATTATACAGTGAAGCACAGTCACCACTGTAGAGTGAAGCATGGCAGCTGTTTAACAGCTCACTGCAACACTACACAGCAGGTTAGGGTAGGAAGTGAAGAATAATACTGGATTCACTTGAAAAAATTGCTAGGGGGTTGAGGTAAGCGGAATGTAATTACCTAAGTTGGAATTTATCCAGGACATAAGGCTAACACCTCCAGTCTTAGAAGAGAAAGCTCTGATTAATAACCATGTACTTGCTTTCTACGTATCTGAATTGTGAGGGTGCTTCTGCCCTCTTCAAACCACTAGTGTATGCTCTAGCAGTAGTCTAACTGAGACTTAAAAACAAACACACACACAAAAACCAACCCCCAAACCAACAAAAACTCTTTTTCAAAACCCACATGTTCATACTAACTCAGAGATAATCGGTAAGTTTCTATTCACATGCCATCTTTGGTTCATTGTGGCTGTTTTTAGAACTTCTTTAGGACTTTTAGGCCAAATTCAGGATTAAAAAAAGAAGTCCATCATTAGTGATGTCTGCATAGTTATGGGAGAAGTAGTACGTACACTCGTGCTGTATTTTTGTCAAACTAGCACGAAGGCTTAGTGGCTACTTTCCTGGAATGGTTTAGTGATGCTCTCGAATGCTTTTTGAACCTCCTGATATATATTTTTTTAATCACTGCTGTAGACATAGTTAAGTTTTCCTGAGAAAATTTTAGAAGGGACAGTGACCATTTTTTAATAACCATCATTAATGAGGTTAGAGATAAAAAGAACATGAGGTTAGAAATCTCAAATCAAAAAATGTCCAGCGAAGGAAGCAATTTGATATGAGGTTGGGTTTTCATTGGGAAAAGAATCCAATCGGTGTCTAGGCAAAGCAAATAGGAATTCAGGCCAGGAACACAAGAGAACAGGAACGTGTTACTAAATCAAGGTGAAAATTGGAAATCAGAATTTGGTTTGCTTGAGGAACATAGGTTAGTAGGGCCGGGCGAGCCATGGACCCCAGGTCTGAGAGCAGCACCAGGGATAGCTCCCAGTGAAGGTGGCTTCTCCTTGACTCTTCGGTTATTTTGGATTCAGCCCTGCCCCTCTGTCTGGCATACCCAGCCCTGTGGCTTCGTAATGCCTATAAGATCAAGAGAATGGATCCTTTTATCCTGTTAATTTTAATATTAGTAATCAGTCTAAATTATGGGTGAGGTACTATGTAATTCATTTCACAGATCTCAGTAAATAGACACCACCTTTTGTGTTAGATATTAAACTCACATTTATGTATGAGAATATGAAGATAAGTAATTTGCTCGTAGTCACATTTCAGGTAGAGGGTGGAACTATTAGTCGAAGATTTGATGTCTGGCTCCGAAATCCGTGCTCCTAAAACTGTACCACAAAGTTACATGAGAATAAGATCATTTGGGTGGCACTTGCTTCTGTAAAGCAGGACAACTCTAGGGACATTCTGGGGTTTTAAAGAACAGTTGAGAAGGAAGTTTAAAATGCCTCTAGTAGTAGGGTAGAGTATGGGTAATTTGTATGTTCTTCTGTGCTTCAAAATCATTACTGATAAGACTTGTTAGTTTTCTGCAGTCCTTCTTTTTGACATGCTGGAAGTATTCAAGCAGGAGAACCATGTATCACCTTGTTTAGAGTTCCTCTATTTCTGTGAACTTGGTCAAAATGACCTGTAAGTTTCTTTAAATAAAGGTGGTGATTGTTTTGATCCTAGGTCCTTTGTCTCTGTCGTATTCCCTATTTTATTTCTCCCAACATACAATGGTGTGAATTATAAAATACCTCATTACATTCTGATTTAGATAATATGGAAACTTAAGCTTGCTTTTTCAAATGTCCATCCATCTAATATAAAAACCAAATATTTAGAAATATAGTAGTGTGCCCTGACTCTTTTGGGCAGTTGATTTCCTGTTAATTCTTAGGAATTTCCAGGGAGGAATTCTATACTGTTACTTGGTTGTGTATCCAATTTCATAAAACAGGCTTGGTCTAAGCAATCTTTTGACGTTTTAAATAGGATAATAAAATATCCTTTTTTATTTGATGAAATCCCATTGGGGGGGGAAACGAAGTTTATTTACTTGTCTACATTTTTAATATTCATATAACATGAATGAAAATTGAATTTTACATCTAGGCCTTGTAAGACCAATTTATGCTGAATCTGAATGAAAATTCAGATATTTAGGTTTTAAAATTCCTAAAACTGCCCTAAAATGGGAGAACTGACAGACTTTTAACTATAATGCTATTTTTCACTTTTAAAGACTATGCAAGGTGTCTATTACCTTACTTTTATGCCAGAAAAATAATATTCCGTCCTTGTAAGAACAATATAGTAATGTGATTACGAAAGTTGAGGAAAGTTATAGATAATAGCTGGATCCTGTTTTCCAGAAAACACATCCTTTTCCATGGCTTTGTAGTTAGGCTTTAATAGTAGTATGTCCAAATCTCCTTATATGGCTTTAAAATTTTTATAGGTATGTAATTTGATGATTTTAAAAAATGATTGAGATGCAGTCTAATGATTTATATGGTATGCAAAAAGATATAAATTATTAATTTTACAGGTTATGTTTGTCTTCTTTTTAGAGTTTATTAGCCCTAAGAGTTGTGCTATGTGTGCGTGTGTGTATGTGCGTGTGTGTTTGTGACATCATTTTGGGCATTTGGGGGTTGTCTTATTGCCTTTTGCACAGACTCTTCAAGTGTAGTGGTTTTCAACTCAGCCTGTCTATTAAAATCCTGTGCAATTCTTAAAAATTTTATTCTCTGGAAGCACCCTACCCCAGTCTGAATTTCTGTAGACAGAACCTAGACTTTTCTACATTTTGAACTTCTCAGGTTGAAAACCACTGATAAAATACATGAATACATGGTAAAGCATTTCCATCTCTGCATGGAGGAGATGAAAGAAGATGTCCATTCTACCAATATGGAGAAGGGTGGTGGTAGGATGATTTTTGAAATTTTAGGGGTGACCACATAGGTCATAATAATAGGTGAAATATAGTCTGAAGTAGAATTTCATTGAGTATTCTTTTCTTTAGCAGTGACTTAAGTGAAACACCTAGAGGAAGATATAAAATATCCACATTTCACCTGGCCATTTGTGCAGTTTGTTTTTTTTTTTTTGACTTCAGCTACTAGCCATCTTGACCTGAATCTTAATGATTAATAGCTCTTATAATATTTTCTTAGCTAGTGTAACTTCAATTGCAATACTTTTTCTTCTAATGTCTTACCCTTATAAAATAGCATTAAACTATTTTTCTCAATAAATTCTACTGACACATGGTCCCACAGATTAATTATAAATTGCATAGAAGTACTGCCCTTTGTCAGTTTTAAATGTGTAGCTTTATCTTCTCTTTCTCCTTGTCTTTCCAAGCTAAATGGAATTAGGAGCTTAAAGAAACCTGGTTAATGTGGAATATATTCCTATTCTCTTATTTTAAACAATAGTGCCATTAATTTTCATCCTAGACTCTTTGGTTCCTCTATTATGTTCACTATTATTATAATTTAAAAAGAATCATCTCTATTTTTACAAACCCATTTATTTCATAACATTGTATAAACATCTTTTTAGGGAGTAATCTTCCTCAAATGCTGTGGGGTTTTTTTGTTTTTGTTTTTGTTTTGTTTTGTTTTTTTTACTTGATGGGCTTTCTCCATGAATTTGAGAATACCGAATAACTTTTACTTCTCTTTCTCCCTCTGTCCTCCCCACTTCTTCTCCTCCTCTCCCCCTTCCTCCTCCCCCCTCCTCCCCCTCCCTCCTTCATTTTCTCAGGAGATAATGAAAGGGGGAAAGAGTATCAAAAGGGACTTAGACAACCATGGAAATAAATATTGGGCCACTTTGCCGCGGGTACTTTAAAATACCCCAAGGTAGATGAAAAGAATAACTTTAGGGCTTAGACCATTAATCATGAAATTATAATGCTGGCACACATTTCTGCAAATATTTCCTTATAGGGTTTCATAGACATTTAGCAATAAATGTCTTTTGTTAAAATGGTCTTAGGTCCTATAAAGCCAAGTCTGTATTCCAGGAGAAATTCTTTCGCAGTTATTTAATAACGTTACTTTCACAATGCCTTCCTTCTCCATACTTTTTGTTCCCATTGCATACTGGTATCTTTGACCAGAGGGTAGGGACAGTGAACACTGAGTTTTAGCTGTTCCCTCTAAATGATTGAAAGGAAAAAAAGTATGGCCTTAGAGTGTTATATGTAAGTATGGGAACTATCATTATTACTGAGATGCTGACCCAGTTACTGACCCTTTGAAAGAGGGTGAAGTAGGATAGGAAAATGTGGAAAAAGCAAATTGATTAGATGTAACAAATATCTTGACTGTAATCCTGATGAAACAGTATAGTGATCAGTAGATGGTAGAGCCAGTTGTGTTTCTGTGGCTTGGGCAGCTCTCAAAATGGTATGATTTAGGAAGTAGCCAAGGGGATTCTAAGTTTCCTCTGAACATCTCTAATATTTCCTGAGGATGTGCCACCAACTAGAATCCCTGTTTGGAGTTGGAGCTTGCTGATATATGTAGAGTTTTGTGGGAATGTGCACATGTGCATGTTTTTTGAGAAGATCTGTGGCTTTCATCAGAGCTTTATGTATCCATAAAGATCCTACCTAAAAGCAGATGTCCATAAGTACAGTTTTTATTTATGACTTATTGTGAATTTGGCCAAAGTCATTTCCTTCTTGATATCCTTTTTTTAAAAAAAAAATTTATTTATTTATTAGAGACACACACACACACAGAGAGAGAGGCAGAGACACAGGCAGAGGGAGAAGCAGGCTCCATGCAGGGAGCCCAACATGGGACTCGATCCCGGGTCTCCAGGATCAGGCCCTGGGCCGAAAGTGGCCCTAAACCGCTGAGCCACCGGGGCTGCCCTCCTTCTTGATATCATATTGCAATGTACTCATTGATTTTTTTTTTTTTAAACAAGGATGGAGATTAGAGATTTCCTAGGTAAACTTCCTTCTATTTTATGGATAATTAACCCTGAGATCTAATGCCACAACTTAGATATTCCAACTTTCAAACCTTCTGATCTTCCCCGGGAAGTCAGAAATCCCAAAGGGTGGAAGAATTTTAGGTAAGAGGTGATAATGGATACTGGGGCAGTTGGACTTGTGTGAGACACCTCAGGCTTTAAGTGTGTACCTGGGGGAAGCCTGATGGCAATAAGTATAGAAGTCTCAGTGAGGTATGCCAGAAGATTGAAAAGGTGACATGCAAAAGAAGGTGAAAAGCTAACAAAACTGAACTTTTCTTAAAATGTTTTTCACAACTTTTGGTCATTTGATACTAGAGGGAATTGGAATTGAATTCCAACAGACCTTTATTATATGTCACGAGTATCATTTTTTTTTCTTTCACATTCTTTCATAAGATTTTTGTAGCTTTTTTATCATGTGACTTTCCAACCCTTAACCATCTGCTACCTAATACCTAACATCCTAATGACCTATAATAAGGATAACTTTGTCAGTTTTCATGGTGAAGCATTTAAAACCACTCGGTGCCATTTCTATTTGCAAATTGATTTTATATTTTAAATAACACTTTATAGTCTCTAGGAAAGGCATTATTAAGTGTTTTGTTGTTGTATGAGGAAACAGATATAGAGTGCTTATATTCTGGAGGCTCAGAGTTTAGTAAAGAAGAAAAAACAGGAGAGAACAACAACAGCACACATATTTAGATAGTTTTGAGGTTTTTTTTTTTTTTTTTCATGATTTCTTTTGTTCCTTAAAGCAATCCTATGAAGCAGTTACTCTTTATTATTTGACAGATAGGGAAACCAAAGTATAAAAGGCCCAGGTAACTCGGCAGGTCCATAGGCCGTCAGTGGTGAGACTGGCCCCCAGCCCAGGCCCTAGGCCTTGAAGACATTCATGTTTCCCCTTTCTGTCGTGTTGCCCCCTTGGTCACTATACCCGTGCAGTCTGTGTGAGGCCCAGTCAGAACCACAGTTAGGGCAGGGACTGCAGGGAAGGTGATGTTGGAGCCGTGTCTTGGAGGATGGGCAGGCGTTGCTCGGCCTGTCTGATAAAGAATGAGAGGGCATTGTCATCCAAGGGAATGCTCCAAGTCACAGTAAAACTTGCCTTTTCAGAAAGGCGAGGGCACCTCACAGTCAAGGCTTAAGGTGCTACTATTTTGGGGTTTGGCGTGAAAATGAACATGCTAATTAGAATCAAGGTCACACAGTCTGAATTGCTCGCTGCCTTTTTGATACCCCTTCCTCAAAATTTCTTGTCCAATTACGTAAATAATTAATTCTGCCAACAAATCGTGCAAATGCCACTTCCTGGAGACCTAGTTATTGCTATTCATCTACATCTTTTGCCCAGACTTTAGCAAGTCTATATTTGAACACTCAGATGCTTGTCTAGTGCATAATTTCAAGAATTAATGTATGAAATGTTTACTTAAGCCTACTGTGTGCCTGGTTCTCATAGGTTCTGTGGATCCAGAATTAAGTCTTTGCTCTCCAGGAAGTTTTCATGATTCACATTTTTATGGCTAATGCAGATGTGACATCATCCAGCACTGTTTTGCCAAACTCAAAAATTGATGTTCGTATTTTTATGAATGTTTGTATGTAGCCAGAAAGGCTGTAAGACATATCCTGTGTTTTAAAAATATTTCCAGTTCTTTATCTTGGTAATAACCAGAGAGATACTTAGTTTCCTTGAACACAGATAAATCTTTGCATTCAACAGTTTGTAGTTGAATTGTAAAATGAAACTCATAAGAGAACTGATTGATATAGTGGCTGCTTACTGTAACAGTTTTCAGATGTCATGGCATTTTTGCAGCACGCTACAGAGTTGAAGACAAATGAGAAAATAAAATAATAGTTGAAAACACTTGCAGCTGATATGAATGTTGAAGGACAGTAACACATTTCAAGCCATATAACATACCAGATTGTTAGGAGAAAAATGTTGTTTTTAAAATATTAGTACGCCATAGGTCTTAGATCAATCTTGAGCACTTTAAAATACTTTAAATTATGTGTGTACTAGCATTTGAAGTATATGTATAGAAAATTGACATTTCAAAACTTGCAAACTTTTTACACAGCAAACATACCCATATGAGCCTGTCAAATAGAAACTAACTTCACACTGACCTATTTAAAAACCCAAGTCAGTTATTTATCAGAATGGGAGCAAAGCACTAGTAGAGTAGAATTAGGATATATGTCACTCAGATATTGAGAAGTTGGTGCTCCCTGATAGTTTACTTGATTATTTTTACAAATTCTACAAATTCCCATGTGCTTAAACATTATGTATCACTGTGTTAATTTCAGAGACCGAAAGTTTTTGTATCTCATATATTTCTTTTTCAGAATAGATGCATGGACCGAATGATGGAAATTAAGGCATAAGAAAATGGGGTCCAGTTGAAGAGAGGTGGAATGGCTAGAGTTGGAAGATTCAGGAAGTGGAAGAGGGAAAAGAGAGCATTGAGGATTTCACTTGGTGCTTCTGTGAGGTTACATTTGAAAGGAGAGGGTACGAACTGTGTGGATGAGGGGCTGGCCCGTGAAGTGGGAGACGAAAATGTGTCAATGTGGACGCAATGCAGATGGAGTGAGAACTTATGGTGGGAGCCAGGATAGGTGAACACTGCTGACTGAAGGTATAGAGGGAAGGATCAGCCTTTCTGAATGTCAGGTTGTAGGGAAGACACTCTCAGCGTGAGAAGTCATTGAAAACAGAGAGGGGCCAATGTTCACCAGGCTGTGGCCACTTTTTGTTATCCACTTACTGCTTCACAGGAGAGACTGAAAATTATTCTCAGGTGTGCTGATAGTTTCTAGATGGACACACACACACACACACACACACACACACACACACACAAAAAACCAACAACAAACAAGACCCTCAAGAGCATAGTCCATTTGGGAATGGATTTTGAAAGTAGCACTTGAATTTCTTGTGAGATCTGGTCTCTTGTTCTGACTCTCTGATCTCAGCTACAGAGCTTTGAGTTTCATTTTCTTACCTGCAAAATGGAAACAATAATGTTTCCCCTACTAGGCTTATGGGATTGTAATTTATCTGAAAGGAATCTGTAAATCCTGAAGCAGTGTACAATGGAGACAGTATAATGATGATACCAAAATATCAAAGCCAGATTACCTGGGATATTATCCACATGTTTATATTCCTCTGTAACCACCACTACTTCCCTCCCCGGCCGTTTTTTGGGTAGAATGACTGGAGAAATAGACACAGTTCAATTTTAGCTCAGTTGAGCCTATTTCTTAGAGACAGAACATGAAAATCCACTGGTCTTTGAAGGCATCTGTATAGAAGTCCCGTGTTTGTAGTCTGTTGCCCCCTGTATATACCACATGTTTTAACAAATGTACTGAGTACATATCCACATACAAACAGAGAGACATTTTTAGAAGGATACACACCAAAATGTTACCTGTGGTTACATCTGAATGATGGTATTGGGGTGATTAAAAATGTGTTTGTAACCACAGGGATGGACCTTGAGGCCATTATGCTAAGTGAGTTAAGTCAGAAGGAGAAAGATAAATACCATATGATTCCACTCATATGTGGAATCTAAAACAAACAAAACAAAACAAATGGACAAACAAAACAAAACAAAAACAAGAGAACAGCTTAACGGTTACCAGACGGAAAGGAGGTTGGGGCGTGGGAGAAAGGGTGAAGGGGGTCACTTGTAGGATGATAGATGGGAATTAGATTTTGGGGGTGGTCACTTAATAAGGTATTCAGATCAAACTGTAACACTGTACACCTGAAACTTATATAATAATTTAACAAATCTGAAGGACGGTTATGTTTCATGATACCACATCTCTTAATAAAAGGACATGGTATCAAAAAATTTTTGTTTCCTCCCTGGTTTGTTCATGTTTTGTAAATTGTCACTAATTAGCACATGCATATACACGTCCCCTTCTGCCCCCCCCCCCGCCCCCCAGTCACATTTACAGATGTAAGAATTTCATATGGAAACTTTACTTTGGCAACTCAAAGTTTGCTTCACTGGCTAGGTTAAGATTGACTAGTACATACATATATAAATACGGAATTTACTCTTTTTTGAAAAGATATTTACTGGAAGACAAAACACCTGGCAGAAATTGCTGAGCCCGGGGATCCCTGGGTGGCACAGTGGTTTGGCACCTGCCTTTGGCCCAGGGCGCGATCCTGGAGACCCGGGATCGAATCCCACGTCGGGCTCCCGGTGCATGGAGCCTGCTTCTCCCTCTGCCTGTGTCTCTGCCTCTCTCTCTCTGTGACTATCATAAATAAATAAAAATTAAAAAAAAAAAAAAGAAATTGCTGAGCCCATGGAACATTATGGTATGCACATTTATGTAAAGGAGAGCTGTGTTTTGCATGGATATGTTTTACTGTTTCAGTGTGCTGCCCATACACCTTATTACACGGAGTCCTTGGGAGATTTCTGCTCTCTCTGCTCGGTGGTAGCACCTATAAGGAACAGATTTGCAGAGTAACACTTTCTTTATATTTTCCTGCTCATGAGTCTCTGCAGTTCCTGGTTATTGGTTGTTGGGTTTTTTTGTTTGTTTGTTTGTTTGTTTGTTTTTGCTTTTTTAGTCCTACTCTAAGCAGTTTGCCCTGCTATCTCCAGTGAAAGGCTGCTCTGAGCACCATTTGCTTGTATTTATTATTAAACTTCTGCTTCATTTTGACCATTCAGCCTAGCAGCACACAAATCCCAGAAAAAGATGTAATGGTCTCTCGGTTATCACCAGTACATGATAGAGAGGACAAACATGACATAAAAGTGCCACAAAAAGAAATGGCACAGGCAAGAGCTGTTGGTGCTGTGCTTCTGTTGTTTTCCTCATTCCTTGTGGGACGTTGCTGCTGGGCATTTTGAATGGAAAGGACCCAAAAAAATGATAAGGGGAACAGTGGTAGGTGACCAAGTTAGGGGTGTGAAACCACAGAATGCCTCAGAAAGAGATGACCTGGTAGGTCATCACTCACTTCCAGTAGACAGCGTGGCCTTTGACTGTACTTAGTAGGAAGAATTAAAAAGGAGAAACAAAGTCGTGCCAGAGTTAACTTTTGGGGAAGTAACCTTGGTGGGAAAAGGGTCCTGAACAGTTTAATAGACAGTTAAAATTGGCCAACTGCCATATAAACTCATGTGCAATTTTGACTGTACAGAGTCTTGCTTAAATTTCGCCAAAGCATTTTCACTTTGAATCACTAAGAAGGAAGCAAGTGTGATAGAATTTTCAGATTGTTAAAACTACTTTGAGTTCTAGTGATTGGTTCTCCCTTAACACATGTCTGCACTATGTTTTGATGTATTTTGCATTTAGAGACCTCAGGGATATGAATCCTATTTTATTCATCCATCACCTAGTTGCTCAACTAAGCTTTGTTCTAGTAATAAGTTAGTTACTCAGTATCTCGGAAGGATATTTAAGCTGAAACCTAAGTACAACCTGTTTTTTTTTTTCTTTTTTGTAGTGTTGGGCACTACTCATGTGAATACAACACATTCCCATAAAACTAGCATTTTGTATTTACAGAGAATTTCTCCTGAGAGTTCAGGTCTTGTAAAACATTCTTGTTCTACAGCATGAACGAATTATTATACTCAAGGGCATTGAAAGTGAAGTATACTGAAGAAAAGAATTTTTTCATTAAAATGCAGTTTATATTGATAAAACAGATTACTAGCATTTGATGAAATGTGAAACTTGGAGCTCCTCATATCAGTAAATCGCCAGTAGGTTTATTTTGGCAAGTGGAACCAGTATGTAACATATAAAGGGCCAGCATTATACCTGTTAGCATTGTATTAAATTGTCTTTTGGTAAAGTACTTACATTTAAAAAAAAATTAAAAAAATAAAGCTATCTGTGCCTTGACAAGCAGGCTGTGGTAACTAGGATTATTAGAAAATAAAAGCTGTTGTGTTATCAGTTTTGGCACAGTCATTTATCAATCAGTATTTTAAACATTGACAAGTGGTAATTTAATAGGGAATGACCCAGTTGGCAGGAAGTTCTAATGACAGATGATGCAAACTCATTTATCACTAAGGGGCTCTGCTGGGCTTCTTACCTTTCTCTGTATTGTGGCTCATATTTTCCAAGTCTGGGATGTGAGAAGCCACAAAGGGCAAATCCTATGGCACCAAGCCCAAAACCACTCCCAAACAGAGGGGACCATTAACGCTTTAGAAGCTCACATCTCTGCCAGTGCTCCTCCACATTGATGATCCTCAATTTAAAACAGGTGAGATTGATAAGTTATTAGGAATGTGTGGCATTCCATCTGCTTTTAGTAAGGTAGACAAAATTTTCAATGAAGTACAGGAAAGGGTGATTTAAAATTATTAAGATAATGAAAAAGGCAAATTTTTATGAGAAATCCACTGTTAGTAAAATTGCTTTCCCCTCTATAGTTAATGCATCATTTCTTTCTGGCTGCTTTAAAATTTCTTTGTCTTTAGTTTTCAGACTTTTAGCTATGATATGTCTTGGCATGGAGTTTTTGGGAGTTATCCTTTTTAGGATTGCCCAGCTTCTTGAATCTGTAGGTCTATTTATTTATTTTTGGAGGGGGCAATTTGGTCTTCAGCCATTATTTCTTTGAATATTTTTTTCAGCCTCGCCCTCTTTTCCTCTTTTTCTGAGACTCCAGTGAGCTAAATATTAGATCTTTGGTTGTAGTCCCACACATTTCCTGAAGGTTCGCTCTTTTTTTCACTCCATTTTCTCTCTGTTGTTTAGATTGGCTAATTTCTATTGTTCTGTCTTCAGATTCACTATTTTTTTTTGGGGGGGTGGCGGTGCAGGTTCCTTCCATCCTGCAGTTGACTCATTCATTGGCTATATTCTGGTGTGTGTTCTAAAATTTCTATTTATGTCTTTTATTCTCCTGCTTTCTTCTTTTCCTTCTTGCTGAAACTTTCTGTTTCACTTGTTCCAAATGTGTTTATAGCTGTTGGTTGAATCATTTTTATGTTGGTTGTTTTACATCTCTCTTATCCCAGCTGGCATCTGTTGATTGTCCTTTCTCATTCAGTTTGAGACATCTTGGTTCTTGGTATGAGGAGAGATTTTCAATTGAAATCTGGACGTTTGGATCTTATATTTTTAGACTCTGGGTCTTATTTAAATTGTGTGGTTTTGCAGCCTAGCCTGACACTGCTCTGGTAGATGACAGAGAGGCCACATCATTACTGGGAGGGGGCAGTGGAAATGGAAATCCTAATTCTCCACTCAGCCTTTGTGCACTGGGGTGGTCGGGGGGAGGTCTTCTTGGTAGTTTATTACCAGAGCTATGGTGAAAGTCGTGATGACTCCACTGGGTTCCATCTGACACACTCCAACAGGTTGGGAACAAAGTTTCCACCCAATCTGTGCCTTCTCTTACATTGGAGTTGGGGAGAAAGAGGCGATACCTTGTACAGCCCAGCCAAGGTGAAACCCTAGCTCCTTGACTAGGTCTTTGCTGGCAGTGCAAAACAAACAAACAAACAAAAAGTAAACAAAAAACCCCCACAATTTTTACTGTGGTGTTCATTGAGGAAAATAGCTATTGTCTAAAAGTTTTGTCTAACTGAGCTGCCTCTCTCCTGGTCTTTTGACTAAAGAGAATAGGCTTCTTTGGGGGCCGTTGTTCATCTATGCCCTATGTTCATCTATTGCTGGCTTCTCCAGTCTGGGATATATCAGTCAAAAAGAAAATCCAGGGAACTCACCACTGTATCACTCCTTAGGTTTCAGGTTCCCTAGCCAGTTTGTTTTCTCCTCTCCATCTCTCAGAGGCTTCTTGTATGTTTTATATATAATATTCAGTGATTTTAGCTGTACACAGTAGGAGGAATAGGGAAAAGTATGTCTATATAATTTCCCCCAAAGAAATCCTATAGTAAGTTGTGTCTCAAAATAGCAGAGATCCTAGATATTGGCTTCATTTGTTCAATTGCTTGAACAAACGCAAAGCCTTGTACAACAATCCTAGGGATTGAACTGCACAACCATCCTAGGGACTTCAATCTGGTATAAGATTATACCAGTGTAACACTTTCTTGGGATAAGGAACTGATTGGGTTTTCCCTATTTAAAAATAATTGACAAATAATAAGTTTTTGATATGTAGATTTATTTACGATTGAAAATTCATTTACAGAGTAAAATATTTTCCTCCTTATTGATGTTCCTTTGGGTAACTTAGAAAATAAGCTTCATGACTGTTTTCCTTATTGATATTTATCATTCTGAAAATATTTCATGATTTTTAAACATCCCGGGCATCTGAATTATTTTGGATTTTC
Organism: Canis lupus baileyi; assembly: GCF_048164855.1. Lineage (NCBI taxonomy): Eukaryota > Metazoa > Chordata > Mammalia > Carnivora > Canidae > Canis > Canis lupus. The sequence goes on along the minus strand of NC_132857.1, from coordinate 51,266,713 downwards.
AGTAGTTAGTAAAATTAAACAGGAGTATGGGTGCCTGGGTGACACGGTCCATGAAGTGACTGACTCCTGGTTTCAACTCAGATCATGATCTCAGGATTGTGAGATTGAGCCCTGCATTGGGCTTTACACTTAACGCCAAGTCTGCTTAATACTCTCTCTCCCTCTCCCTCTGCCCCTCTTCTGCCCCATGCTCTCTTTTTCTCAAATTAACAAATAAATATTTTAAAAAATTAGGAGTAATCCCTCTGTCCCTTATGCTTACAGGAGAGATCCAGCTGTGTGACATGCTGGGGACTCTCAGTGGAGGGAGGGAGGAGGGAGGGAGAGATAGAGAGAGAGAACGAGTTAAAGGCACAGGTTGTGTGAGTGTGTATAGGATCCGAGGACAGTAAATGCCGGGTGCCCAGAGAACGTCCACCAGTGTGAATCACCAAGTTTGGGGGACACAGGGAACTCATGATTGGTCAAGGACTCTGTCTGAGGCTGGTCAGGTGCTCTTGTAAGGTTTTCAAGTGTCAATGCTCAGAGCAGGTGGGTCCAGCCAAGTTTCCTGTAAGTCATGCTAGAAGCAGACTCAGTCCTGGGAAAGGGGGCTGAAAAGAACCAGATGTGGACATTAATGCTATAACACCTGGCCTGTGTTTTAGGGACTAATTACTGCTACAGTCCTATCTGGAAATAAGTTGGGATGTGAGATCTAGGTAAAAGACCTGTCGGATGGACGGGCCCCAAAGTTCCAAGCCTGGTGAAAGAGGGGTGTGTGTGGCAGGGGGCAGGGAAAGAAATGCAGATGGTAGAATGGTTGTAGTGGTGCTTCTCATGGGCACACTTTAGATGTGGGGCTTGAAACTCCCTCTTAGACCCTTTTCACTCCCTAGATGCTGTTCATCTGGGCTCTCTGTGGTTCTGGGTCTGACAGACTCTTGGTGCCGTAACGCAGATGAGCCAGGCCAGAGAAGGCTCAAATTCATGCCCAGAATCAATTTGGCACATCAGCAGAGTGGGGCGGAGAAACTGCCCTTGGCCGATTTTCTTTTGTTTTTTAGCACTTTTCCTATGCTTCTAGAGCCAAAAGATGAGTAGGAATTTTAGGGAATTTTCTTCATGTGGGAAAGAGTTCCCCTGAGAGTTCAGGCAATTGTGTTGTCTTCTCAAGAATTTGGGCGCATGGGAAAGGCCCTACCCTGAGAATCCAGAGACTTAAAATCAGTTGCCAGAGGGAGACTGCAGACAGACGTCCCTGCCTCATCTGAATAACACGGGAATAGTCATATCAGTCCTGCTGCCTTACAGAACTGTTTTATTTGAAATTAATTGGAAAAAGCTTAAAAATGCCACATGATGTTATAAATGTAATATTTCATTATATATTTGCACAAACACAAATGCTTTTCTTTGTCTAATTTTTCTTTCCTGTTATGTCTATAAAAGCAACTCTTCCCTCATAGAAAAATTAACAAAGAAGAAGTATCTGTGGATATCTGGGTAGTCCTGTTTTGTAGTTTTAATAAAATTTGATTTAAATTCCATAAAATTTAATTGATAATTAGTAGTGTAACTTTTGATAGTGACAGAAAGATATGTTTTTGTCATTTTCCTTCAGGTTATCTTTTGTTTTTTGTTTTTTGTTTTTTAGATTTTATTTATTTATCAGAGAGAGAGAGAGAGAGAAGGCACAAGGAGGGGGAGTGGCAGGCAGAGGGTGAGGGTGGAGCCTGCCTTAGGGAGTCTGATTCAGGACTCGATCCTAGGACACTGAGATCATGACTTGAGCCAAAGGCAGATGCATAACTGACTGAGCCACCCAGATGCCCCAGGTTATCCATTTCTACTTTTTTTCTACTAATTCAGAGTTAGTTTCTTAGGTTCTCCCCTCCCTCAGTAGCTATAAATATCATTTGCCTGTAATGTGTCCTACAACTAAGAGGGAACTTAGAAAATTTACCATAGCCCTCACTAATTTGTTTTCACTGTAGTAGAATTCTAACGATTATTAAACAAGTAGTTTGTCTGTAATGTACTTGCACCTCTTTTTTCTCTTTCTACCACTTGAATATCCAGTTAGAATGTAAGTTCCACGCGATGCGGTACTCTCGTACCTAGGCACCCAGTAGGCACTAATATATTATTTGTTTCATGAACATGTGAATAGACGAATGGGTGCTTGCTGCCCTTTGACCAAGTCAGGCTCATATTGTGGTACCCCCTCTTGGGCTCGAGGCCCCTCTGCCACCAGTATTTTTGTTGCATTGTATTCCTGAGGTCTCCCATCTACTTACAAATTCACAGCTCATCATCTGATAAACTAGTTTATGTCAACCTGTTTTGACTGATGGTGGACCTATTACAAATATGTTAGTAAAGAGTTTCTACATGAGCCTCTATGTAAGCACTCAGTAAATGTTACCCACTATTCTCTTCCTCATCATCATCATCTAGAATATTCCCCTGTAGCCATTGGTTTTCACATTTTGTTCCCAAGAACCATTAGGACTCTAAAAATTTTCCCAGGTGGTAGTGAAAGTTTGGTGGACTTGGAGGTTGATAGGAGGAAAGAATATATGTGGAGAGAAAAAAACAAGGTTATGTTCCCCTCACCTCTTTAACCAAATAAGTTGTACTTTTATCTGTTCTATATATTTATATTCTTGGTGAAATTTTTTTTGAAAGGATGCCACTACTTAGTCATCTTTTTTTTCTGAAGAAATGCTATAAGCAATATACTGTTTGCTGGAGAGTATAATATGAATGTAGTAGCTCTTCTTATAAACATGCAGATAACAGTGACAAGGAAAAGAATAGAAAAGTAACTGAATCACATTTCAGAATGTGTTCTTAAGCAAATAATTTGTACAGTCTTTAAAATGAACGTGCTACTGCTGGAAGCCAGCTTGTTGGATCGTGTGCAAGTCATGCCATACCAGCCTCACTGTCTGTTATAGTAAGGCTACTAGATTAGTAGATTGGGTGGGGTTGTATCCCTTACAAGCTGTGTGACCTAAGACCTGAGAGTTCTGTGAACCTCAGTGTCTGCAGCTATAAAATAGAGTTATGAGGATTAAATAAAACATGTTCTTTAATGTAAAATACCTGGTATACCTATAGGCCTCAGTATACACAGGTGCATATATACCTATATTTAACATACGGAGAGCATTTGGTGACATCAGCGGGGCATTTCCTACACCCTCTCATGGTAGCCTTATAAATAAGATGCATCAATTTGTAATTAGCTAACCATCTTTCTTGAATGGATATGTTCTTGTGAATTCTCATTAGTCCTAAAGGGACACCCTGTGTTATGGAAAACAGACAGATCTGGATTTACACAAACTTTATTTAAATTCTAAGCTCTGGGAACGCCTGGGTGACTCAGCAGTTGAGTGTCTGCCTTTGGCTCAGGGCATGATCCCAGTCCTGGGCTGGAGTCCTGCATCGGGCTCCCCGTGAGGAGCCTGCTTCTCTCTCTGCCTATGTCTCTGCCTCTCTCTCTCTGTGTCTCTCATGAATAAATAAAGAAGATATTTAAAAATAAGTAAGCAAATAAATTCTAAGCTCTGTTGGGACACTTAGGTGGCTCAGTAGGTTGAACGTCTGACTCTTGGTTTCTGCTCCATAAGATTGAGACCTGCGGCCAGCCCCACACTCAGCAGGGAGTCTGCTTGAAGATTCTCTCCCTGGACCCCTCCCCTCTGCATCTGTTCTCTCTCTTTTTCAAATAAATAAATCTTTAAAAAAAATAAAATAAAATATAAGTTGTGTCATTTAGCAGATTCTTGAGCAAGTCACTTAAACTTTTTAAGTCTTTATTTCCTCATCTATAAATAAGGTAATCAATAGGAACTTTGTGAAGATTAAATTCTAGGAAACACTAAGGGTCCAGTGCCCATCATGTTTCCTTATATGCAGTAGGTGTTCAAGAAATGTCTTCTCTTCTTTACTTTGCTGGAATGTCACAAACAAAAACCCAAAGCAAGTGTCCTAGAAATTTGGATGACACAGAACATGGAATGATTGAAAGAATAACAGGTAATAAGGTGAAATTTCAAAATTCCCTTGAGAGACTAGTATAGTACACTGAAACGTACAAAAATGGTATTTGAAAGAACAGTTGTCAACTCTTGCATTAAAAAAAAAAAGAGAGATGATAGGTAGTTAGGTAAGTAGATGGATGGATAGATAGAACTTCTAAAAACAGTTGGGGAGTCTTGAAATACTTAACCTGAAAGAGAATTTTGTGGGGAGGCAACATACCCATATTCACATTATAGAATCATTGAAAGTTGAACTTTGAAAGATTTTTATGTACAAACATTGGGATGTTTGTATTGTGTTGTTCCTTAGCAGAGAATTATAGCATGAGAAGCATAGGGCAAAGATACCAATTTTCGAAAGACATCTTTCTAATAATCAGATTCCTTCAACAATGAAGTAAGGGGTGTGTGTGTGTGTGTGTGTGTGTGTGTGTGTGAGAGAGAGATATGTTTTGGAGAAATAAATCCAATTTTACTGATCAAATTGTAGAGAGTTTTTGTCGGAAGTGGCTAAGGGACAAAGGGCCCATGGTAGAGGCAGGGGAGATGTCACATTTTACCTGACTTGACATCTCTTCTACAAAACCCTGGAAAATTGTCTTGAGCTCCGCTGTTGCAAGTATTCGTTGTATTCTTAAATAGAAAGGAAACTCAGTGAAAATGAATTCAACAATCACTAGGTGGAATATTGTAGCCAAGTCTTAACAGGGGATTCTTGAGTGGGTGGGATGTTAGATGAGGTTAATTTCTAAGTTCACATCTAATTAATCCTGTGATTATGTATCTATATAACTAAGTAAACATAATGTGTATACAGAAATCAGTATAAAAACAATGTCTTCAAGCACAGGTTCAGAATATACTGAGAGCACTGAATATTATCTCTAAAAGGGGCATTTTAGAGGGAGAAGAATTTCAGGAACATCCCGCATAAGGAAGAAAATTTGAGTCCCAATTGTAACTGTGGCCCCAATTCAATTCAATTATGACTTTAATAAACGATAAAATGATTTTGTGATGTGTGTAGCTTACGAGAATCAAGAGGAAATCATTTTTCTATGCTTAGTCTAGTGTTGTTTGGAATCTCACTGAGAACAGAGCTGTATTTAATCTTCCTCATTTGAGTGGCATGCGCAAGCAGAAAAACTGGTGAGTCATTTGAATAATCCGGCTAGTGTAACTGTGAATATTCTTGAGAACATGGAAAGGTTAAATGCTTTGAAACACATGTATTCTGAGGGGAGCACTGAGCTGCTGCTCTCTGGTTTCACTGAGAGCAGAACCTGGGCCAGAAGTACCAGCTATGTTTTATAATGCTTAATACACTCCCATCTCAAGGTGATTGCCAGTTATTATGTGATCATGAGAAGATAGACTTTAATTTCAGTGAGCATTAGCATCGTCAGCAACAAGCCTTTTTGCATTTGGTGTGCCAGGTGCTGCATCCACTACGTTAAATTAGCACGCCGCTTGCTCTTTACACGCTTACGATGTTAAGAGTGATGCAGGCTATTTTAGACATAAGCAGATCCGAAAGAGAAGGTGATTAATAACAGCAACTGGAGTTGTGCCTTACATTTATGTGCCACATTCTGGTTTACAGAGCTCTTCAGAGCGCAGAACCATTCCTCCCAGGAAGGTGATGGATCCCGTGAGGCAGAAATGTTCCTGGTACCACTTTCCCTGAAGGGAATTGAGTCTGTATTTTTATTGAAGGATTGTAGGATGCAGCCTACAAGATGTCATCACAGCCCCAACCAGAGAGAAAATTCCAGCTGGAAATAAGGAGCTGGACCACTTTGCAGAGTTTTGATGTGGAAAAGAGTTGGGAAGATCAAGGTACAGGATATATGGATGGTTTAATGAAGCATATAATGTGGAAAGAAGGCAAGACATATACTTTAGCACTGAAATGGAGCCTGCCAAGTTTATTCAGGTGTCTGGTGCATTATTGGTAGTGAAAAGAAGTGAACCGACATTTCCTCACTGAAGGCTTGCCTTTCCCTCATACCTGAGTTCTTGTGTCACTCTGGACAGAGGAAGTAGATGGCTCTGTCCTTCTTGATTGTAAGCCTTTGCATCTATTTTCCCTATTGTCTTTCTGCCATCTTCCTATTTGAGTCTAGAGTAGTATATTTTCTTTCTTCTTACCTCCTATCAACTACTTTAGCTTCTTTATTAAAAAAAAAAAAAGAACAAGACTTGGGATCATCCTTCCTCACAACTCCTTTCTGAATAACACCACTTGTATTAAACAACCAGGTCATTTATTTTATACGCACATTGTGGTAAGATAATGCCTTTAACATATCCCGTACCTCCATCGCTTACTTTATTGCCTACCCAGACAGACTTACAGAGGAAGCTTTTAAATTAGGTATAGAGTCATAATTAGATCTGTACATGTCATATATGTAAATGTCCATTGGTAGTTGATTTATGTACATTCAGTCATTTGATTATAAGGTTCTTAAACATGGGGACTCTATCTTTAATGCCTTTTAACACCCTGCAGCACCGGCCTATTTCTCCACTGTTGATTTCCAATAAATATTATTACTGGGCAGATGATACTTAAACCATTGGGAAGGGAAATCTGTGTGGCAGCTGCAAACCACCACTAAGCATGGGGGTAGAACTCAGCTTGCAACTCTTTTCTGAGAGAAATGGGTTGCAATTTGTGCTTACCACCCAGCTATCTTGTTTAGCTGAAGTCCTCTTTACCTGATGGAAAAATTAATAAAGCAAGAAAGTCAGTGCTCCACTTTGACTCCTTAATTTTAAGGGAACCTTTTAGGACAGCTGGCAAAAATATAGTTAGGTTGACTTAAGAGAGAATCAGGGCTCCTAGATGTACTTTATTTGCATTGTTGAGCTGTGTCAACACACCAGCAAATGAGGTTTACCACTCTGAAAGGTGACATGAAAATATTAGGTGTGGGTTATATAATTACCGTCTAACCTTTTTTGCAAATCTAGCTTTTAGCCTTAACTGAAAATCTTGACATTTTGGTTGTGAGCCTCACTATGGAACTCCTCAGAATAAACTTGGAACTTGAAGGTCAGTGTAGAAACTCATTGTCAATTCAGCGTGGAGAAGCTTACATAACACCTCCGCAGCCAGGTCTGGCTCGTGTTAGTGCTTCTAGAGCCTCACTCTCATGAGTGCTCCAGCCTCTCATCAGAGGGGCAGGAGGAAACCGAGGTGCAGACAGACAGAGTATACAGATGACAAGGGAAGCCTTCAAACAGCACAGAGGTCTTAGAGATGCTTGAGAGAAAACTAGATGAGTCTTGAAATACGAGCTTCAGTGTAAACATCCCCAAAGACCAAGTGGATGAAATTGAAGGAAAAGATGAGAAAGTTGGGAGAGGCAGACAGACAAATTTGAAACAAGTGTTTCTGTGACTGGAGGGGCAAGCATAAAGTGTTTTAAAAGCATTTTTGAGGAAGCCAGATATGTCAAAATCAGGGGTTCTTGACAGACGACTTACATGGGGGTGGGCATTCTTAACGCCTGGCTTTGGAAAAAAGAAGGCAGTCACACTCATCACTGTATTGAGAATATTCAGCATCCATATTATTGTAGGGGTTGTACATGGATATGGCATCAGAACTGTGCCCTCTGTCCTGTACCTTCCCCGCCCACACACCAAAGAAAAAGGACAGGAGGAATTTTGAATAGATTTGAAAACAAGTATGTCTGGATTGGAGCGTCAAAATTAGGCAGACACAGGGAACAAGAAACCACAGAGACGATTTACCAGCGACATGGTGATGAAGTGAAAAACTCCACTGAGCGGAGCGGGCAGGCCGTGTAGTAGTTGAACCTGTCAACTCTGTAATAGGATGGGCATCACGTGTCGCTGTGGTTCAAGAAGGCCAGAGGTCAAGTGAAGAGAATTTGTAGAAGGACAAGGGCTGATAGGTAAGGATAAATATTTTTGAGACATTTGAGTAGCAAGCAGTTGGGTATTGGAATTCAAAGTAAATGTATTATTAGTAGATCATAATGACGTAAAAGAGAATGAAGGAGAAATGGAAATAGGAGTCATTGCATTAGAAATCTTAAATTGTATATGGATTTTACATGTATATAAGCCTAAAATAATAATATATGGCACGCTTCCTTATTAGTTCACATTTTAAAAGCATATAAAAGTTAATGAATAGTCTTAGGATAAAAAAAACAATATAACTTTAGATGTTGACTCCATTGGAAATGATATAGATGATTATCTGTATGAATCTTGAAGTCATTTCTTTCTCTCTGAAGAAACTTATTATTCTTTGCACACCACTTCATTTTGGCCAGCAATAAGTCCGACTGAGTGTGCTGCCGCGGAATGTTTTAAGCTGAAATGTGCATCGGAATCTGTTTGTTTGCAGCAGATGATTTGACTAAGCTTTGATGCGCAGTCACTTTCTGACATTTGTGTATTTCAGCAGTGAACAATGTAAACTCATTTTCTGAGCACTTTGATTACTTGCACATAGCAGTGCCCATGGCATGTGACAGAGAAGAGCGCTCTATCCACTAATCAGATAGATATGCTTCAAGCGTATTTACACAAAATAATGAAAACAGCTGTTAGATACCTTTAAACTTGAGTGTGTTTTGTTATTAATCTACTAGCCTGTACACATGACACTATAATTCTTCGCTCACTCAAGTTGCCTTTAATGACACAGTAATAAAACTGAGAGGGATGAAAGTAATGGAATTGTAGAATGTAATGCCTCAATTGTTCTACAGTGTCTTCCTTTTTGCCAAAATAAACCACAATTAGGTCCATATGGTGTTTTGAAGTTTTCAAGCAATGACCCTAATAAAAAGTAATGAATTTCTGACAAAAGAAAGCATGGCTCTCTTTTAAACAGATATCTTCACTATTGATCTAGATATGATTGTAGACTGATATGCTAATAGAAGAAGAAAGGTTCAGTGTGCTTGGTATATGTACTTTCATTTGTGGTTTATTTTACTCATAAGAAATTCACATGTTAAAGGTAGAAAGATTAAAATCCATTAGTTATGACCCCTTTGTATTAAAGACCTGTTACTTAAAGCAAAGAAGTAGGTGTTCTTTAAGAACAGGAAATTTCAGAGGCCATCCATAATCCTGACACTCATCCCATTGAAAGGGTTGCAGGAGTTCGTTTAGGGATATCCTATTCTTATATACATTGGGCTTTTGAGGTACTGGTTTTATTTGTGTGCAGTTTTTATATATTTCAAACTGCTTCAAGGGATGATGACATTTTATTCCAAGTACACCTACCTCATCTTCAAAGTATATGTAAGTAATGCATCACTGAGTTTTTTAGCTTAGAAATTGATTTTTAAAAATCATATCAGGATCAACATTTTCAGATTGTCCTTAGTATTAATAAGGCAGTATAGGTAACCGAGAGTTTTGACAAAAATTAAATTAGAAAAACGCAAACTATTAGATTATGAGTGTAATAGCTATACCAGGGACAGGGCGAGAGGGGATGAAATTAAAAGGAAGATGTGAAAGGAAGAGGATTGGCATTGTTTTTGCTAGGGATACCTGGATTTGAGTCTATGCTCAGCAATATACCAGCATTTTCCTTCTGTTTAATGTATTTAGCCTTTCTGAACCTTGGGTTCCTCGTGCAAGATATTGATAGGGGTTGTTTTAAGGATTAAGGTAATGTACACAACCAACCTAACAGACTGCCTGGCACATAGTAGGTACTCAATAAATGCACTTTATTGATGTTATTATTACTATTGAGATCAACCTCCTACAGTAGCTTATTAGTAGGATTTCTAGTTATTGTGTTCTCTCTGTGTGTGTTTTTATGTGTGTGTGTTGAATTCACTTACACAATTCAGTACATATTGACTGAGTCCCTCCTGTGTTCCAAGAATGTACATGGTACTGTGGAAAATCCAATACTAAATAAACCTCTTTTTTAAGAGGTTTTAATCTGACAGACCTATAAGAGTTGGACTCTATAGAATATAAATGTAGAGGTGCAAAGAGATTTCTTTGGAAATAGAGGAGGAAGTGAGAATAATTTGCCCTGAGTGGGAAATTATGGGTGTGGGTGTGAAGAAGAATGGGTGTCGGAGGAGAGAGCATGTGAAGTGAAGACTGAGAATTGAGAAGGTGGTGACTCTGGGAGTAATGATGCTAGTGGGATGAGGAAAAGTGGGAGACTGTGGCTGGAAAGCCAAGCTCACAAAGTCACTGGATGATTATTATGTGTTGTATCACGTTGAGTGCTAGGTGATCCTGCTGTCAAGGACCAAAAATTGTCACCAAAATATCATGTGAGACTGACAGCCCCACTTGTCAGATGCATCCAGTATATCGGGGCCAAAGGGCAACATTAGTTCTCAGAATTGTGAATGATTCATTGAAATTCTATTTGGTCTTTATTTGTTTGCATACATACTTTATGGAGCAATATGGTGAACTAATGAGATGTATTTGCACATCATTTTCCTTTTGGGATATAAACTGTAAAAATAAATTTCAACCTACTATCAGGCTAAACAAATTATCTCAAATTCCAAATTATTTAACCCCAAATTTGTGGTGTTGGATCATTTTGCTTAGTTGTCAAAATAATTTCCTTCTCTATAAAAGTCTTTGTATGTCTTTTAATCTGTTTAATAAAAACCAGAATCACATCTTAACATTTCTCGGACAATCCATCATATAATTGACCAGAAGTTACTATTGTATGGTTACCCTGTTCTTATTTCCTTAAGATATGAATTGCAGTCTAGATTGTCGCCATTTCCTACTAACATTGTAGGATATTTGAGAGATGATGGTTGTGCACCTGAAATAGAGTCCAGACTGGGAAACATACTTTAACACTAGTTTGAAGATTGGTGGTACCTTCTCAACTAAAACAGTTACATTGCATTTCTAAGTTATATCTTTCACGCAAATGTATGTGTATTCCCCATTCTAGAGATTGGTAGAGTGTAGGTTGGTACCATGTGCCGTCGAGACACTGGATATAAAGAGATGCTACCGTGGGACGGACAGCTGGACACACATTGTAACGCTTATGTGCATAAATGTTGTCTCCCTAATGGCAGTCCGCTGACTTTCTCTGTCCATGATAACAACTCTCTGAAACCTTTTGTGACTTACCTTTACTAACTACTCAGGTCCACATAACTTGCATTTTAGTGTCGGTGTTATTGGCAGATCTCTTTCTTTAAAGAGTACACTTGATTTTGGATTTTAGTCAAATCCTGTGTGGAGCCCAGTCTCTTGGATCAAAATCTTGAATCCTGAAGGACAGGAGACTGTAAATTTATAAGACAGTTGTTTGCTTGGTTGTTTCATTTACTTTTTTGGTAGTGCTTCACATAGTTGCAAAACTCATTCCAGAAACAATAAGAGCAGCACTTCTCAAAGTAATTGGTTTGCAGATGTCAAACCCTCATGGGACATATACCTTCAAGTTTATTACTTTTGTTTAAAAAAAGAATATTCGTTTTTTAAAATTTGTTGCTCTTGTATGTCATTTCAGGTGAATTATTCATGTCAAGAGTATTTGCAGGAATTTTGACTCTAGCCAGGAAATTTCTTTTGTTGTCTCTGATTCTGCATTATTTCCCTGTTACTCTTTTATCTTTGAACTTTAAAAAAAAATTCTTTGACACAGTAAAAACTCTTTCTAAAGTTATTTAATCTTCAAAAATTGTATTTGGAAACAGGATCTCAATGCTGTATACATATGCTTTCTCATTAGTCTCTTCATGCTTCCTAGTGGTGTTCTTACCGAAAAGTTGGTGGTTGGCCTAATTTTTTTTTCCACTGTTTATAACTTGATATTTTTGCACTGTTGTCCCCCCCCCCAAATTTCCCTTCACCTTAAATCCAATAGCTTTACTAGAATAAGACTTATATTGATGATTCTTGGTGGTTTTCCTCCTGATAGTGTTTCTTTGAATATATATACATATATATTTAATTTATTTTTGATTTTTAGAGTTTCCTTCGAGTACAGTAAAACCCTAATATATAAAAAGCCCATGATAAGAATTTGGGTAATCTCTGAGCAGCTAAAATTAGCATCTTCTGATAGGGGTGGGGTTTAGTTAGGAACTAAGATCGCTTAGAGGTTTTCTTCCTCCACAGTATGTAGTGAGTTGTGGAAAATAAGTTTTACTTTCTTAACTATTTTTGTTTTTTCTAACAGTTCTGAATGACTGAAAACTATTTCTTCTATTAGCCTCACAAAAGTGCAAACCCTCATTTTTTGTTACATTGTTTTAAAAATAGCTTTACTGAGATAAATAGATATACACATAGGGTACACAATTCGGGAAGTTTTAAATATTGTACACACTTGGGAAACTATTGCCACAGACAAGGTATTGAACATATTCATCACTCCCGAAGTTTCCTCTTGTTTCTTGCAATCTCTCCTTTTCACTTCTCACTCCCCACTCTCATCCCCATTCTCAGACACCACTAAAATGAGCTCTGTTGCTACAAATTAGTTTGAATTTTCTATAATTTTATAAAAATAGAAACATACAAAAAAATAAAAATAAATAAAAAAAATAGAAACATACAACATGTGCTCCTTTTTGTCTGGCTTCTTTCATTCAGCAGATTTTTTTTTTTTTTTTTTTTTTTTTAGTCAACTCTGGTTGTCTCAAGTAGTTCATTCTTTTTTTATTGGTGAGTAGTATGTCATTGTATGAATATATTACAATTTATCTGTGCACTTGTTGATGGATATTTGGGTCATTTTTAGTATGTGAGTATTACAAATTAAGATACTGTGAACATTGGGGTGCAATATTTCTGTAGACAGATGCTTTCATTTCTTTTTGTTTTAAAGATTTTATTTATTCATAAGAGATACAGAGAGAGAAAGAGGGAGAGACACAGGCAGAGGGAGAAGCAGGATCCCTGCAGGGAGCCCGATGTGGGACTCGATCCTGGGACTCCAGAATGAGGCCCTGGGCCGAAGGCAGGTGCTAAACTGCTGAGCCACCCAGGGGTCCCCTGCTTTCTCTTGAGCAAATACTTTGGTGTGGAATAGCAGGTCACATGGTAGGGGTGTGTGTGTGTGTGTGTGTGTGTGTGTGCATGTGCGTGCGCATACTCCTGTGTTTTAAGAAATTTCCAAAGATTTTCAAAGCACTTGTGTCATTTTACATCCCTACCTGCAGCGTATAAGAGTTCCAGTTTTCCACATCCTCATGAACACTTGTTAAGATCAGATTGGTTTTTTTTAGACAGATGTCTTCAATTTTTTCTCCTTGTCTGTGCCTTGTCTCTTTTTTTTTTTTTTTTTTTTTTTTTTTTTTTTTTTTTTTTGGTGCCTTGTCTTTAATAGTGTCTTTTGAAGAGCAGAGGTTCTTAATTTTGGTGAAGTCCAATTTATTCATTACTTTTGGTGTTCTATCTCAACAGTCTTTATGTAACCCAGAAACATAAAATTTTTTTCTAGATGTTTTAAAATTTTTAGTTTTACAGTTAGTATGATGATCCATTTTGAGTTAATAATGTGAGGTATGTATGAAGTTCATTTTTTTGCATTTGGATATCTGGTTGTTCCAGCACCATTTGTTGAAAAAAACTTTACCTTCTCTATTGCATTACTTTTAGACTTTTATTTAAGAATCAGTCAACCATATATGTGAGGTTTATTTCCTGAATATTCTGTTCCATTGATCTATTTGTCTAATATGATGTCATGATTATGACATGACATAATCATGACACTCATGATTTTTCTATTATAAAAATAAGTATTGAAATTAGAGAATAGTGTAAGTTCTCCAATTTTTTCTTCCTTTTCAATTTTTTTGGGGGCTCTGTTCTGAGTCTTTTGAAGGTCCACGTGTACTTTTTTTAAAAGATTTTATTTATTTTTTTGAGAGATGAAAGAGAGAGAGAGCATGAGCAAGAGGGCCAGAGGGAGAGAGAGAAGCAGGATCCCCATTGAGCAGGGAGGCCAATGAGAGTCATGACTCAGAGTTTGACACAGGACTAGACGTGGAGCTCCATCCCAGGACCCCGGGATCATGACCTGAGCTGAAGGCAGGTGCTTATAACTCACTGTGCCCCTCTATGTGTACTTTAAAATAAGGTTGTCAGATTCTTTAAAAGAATAGAAAAAAAATCACACCCGGATTTTGAATGGGATTGTTCTATATCTATAGATCAGTTTCGGGGATGATGTAGTTACAGTATTTAGTATTTTATTCCATTTATTTACATCTTTCTTAATTTCTCTCCATTATGTTTTCTAGTATTCAGTGTATAGGTCTTATACATGTTTGTCTAATATATCCTTAAAATTTTCATATTTTTCTGTGCTGTTACGGTTTTATTTTTATATTTTCAGTTTTTGATTGTTCATTGCTAGGACTGAGAAATACAATTGACCTTTGTATTTTTGTCTTGTATCCTTCAGTTTTGCTAAACATATCTTTTAATGAACTTTTTTTGTAGATGTTCTCAGATTTTTTTTTTTAAATTTTTATTTATTTATGATAGTTACACACAGAGAGAGAGAGAGAGAGAGGCAGAGACACAGGCAGAGGGAGAAGCAGGCTCCATGCACCGGGAGCCCGACGTGGGATTTGATCCCGGGTCTCCAGGATCGCGCCCTGGGCCAAAGGCAGGCGCTAAACCGCTGCGCCACCCAGGGATCCCTGTTCTCAGATTTTTAATGTAAACAGCCATGTCCTCTGTAAATTAAGATGGTTTTACTTTTCCCTCCTCAATCTCAGTGACTTATTTATTTTTATTTTCTTATTCCATGGAAGTAGATCCTTCAGTGTAGTTTCGAACAGAACTGGTGAGAGTGGACATTTTTACCTTTTACATTTTCTGGTTCTAGGAGAAAGCATTTGGTCTCACACTAATTAAGCATGAAGTTAACCTTAGACTTTTCTCACACTTCTTAAAGCCTTATTAAATTGAAGAAATTCTCTTTTATTCTTTGTATGCTCAAAATTTCATCATGAGTAGATATTGGATTTCATCAAATCTTTTTTCTGCATCTGTTGAGATAGTCTTATGACATTTGTTTAGTTAGTCTGTTAATATGGTGAATTACATTGACTGCTTTTGAATATTAACTAACCTTTTTTTCCTGCAGTAAGTCACACTTGGTCATATTGTATTATCCTTTTTACATGTTGTTAGATTTAATTTGCTAAAATTTTAAGAATTTCTGTGTCTTTTGGTCTTGGTTTCTTTTTTTGTGCTGTCCTTCTTGTGGTTTTGGTATAGAGTAATGCAAGCCTCATAGAACAGGATAGGAAATGGTTCTAACCTCTTTAATTTTCCAGAAGAGTTTTGGTAGTATTCATATCATCTCTTCCTTAAATATTTGGTAGAATCATTGGCTAAGCCATCTGGCCCTAGTGTTTTCTTTGTGGGAAGGTTTTTAACCATAAACTCCATTTCTTTACCAAGTAATCTAATATTTAATAAATATAGAATATTAAATATCAAAGTATTGCTTGAGTGAAATGTAGTAGTTTCAAAGAATTTGTCATTTCACTTAGGTTATTAAATATATCAATATAAGATTATTCACAATATTTCTTTGTTATACTTTTGCTTTGTGTAGAATTTGAGGTAATATCACCTCTTTCATTCCTGATATTGGTAGTTTGGCTTTTATCTCTTTTTTTTTTTCCCTATTTAATCTGGCTAAAGTTTTATCAATTTTATATGTCTTATTGAAGAGCCAGCTTTTATGTTATATTAAAATGTTACTTTTGTTACTTAAAGACCAGAATGATTTGGTCTCAAACTAGATTGGTTTTATTAGAACAAATAAAAATGAAAATGGTCTGGTACTACCTGGAGAGCACAGACTTAGAATGTTCTGAGAATCGGCCTGTGAATATAAAATGTCTGGATGGGTAAAATGACTCCAGAAAGGAGAAAAGGAACAAACTAGAAGGCACCTAAAGAAGCATTGGTTCTATTCCACCATTTGAATGACTGTCCCCACGATATTTGAATCCAGTCTTGTCTTGATGATTGGATAGTTTAAATAGCAAAGTATTTCAGTAAAGAAAATTTGTGGATAAATTTCAAATCCCATTTTAACCATTTGCTTCTTTTACTAAAAATCAGCTTCACTGTAGTTTGGTAGCTTTGAGCATTTCCTGAAAGTCAGTATGAAATAGTAGAATAAGGCCTTTGAAATCCAAAGGTCCTAATTCCAATGTAGCATCTACAACTTCCAGACTATGTAACCTCAGGCAACTTACTTGGCTTCCCTGAATTAGAATTCTTACCTGTGAAATTTTAGAAGATTGAATTTAGCAATATGGAAAAAGGATAGTACATTATGACCAAGCATGATTTATCTCAGAAATGAAAGGTTGATTAATAATCAAGACTAAACTTAAACAGGGATCCCTGGGTGGCGCAGCGGTTTAGCGCCTGCCTTTGGCCCAGGGCGTGATCCTGGAGACCCGGGATCGAATCCCACGTCAGGCTCCCGGTGCATGGAGCCTGCTTCTCCCTCTGCCTGTGTCTCTGCCTGTGTCTCTGCCTCTCTGTGTGTGACTATCATAAATAAATAAAAATTAAAAAAAAAAAGACTAAACTTAAACACTGTAGGAACAGTTGTGGCAGACTAGGAAAAATGCTTCTTTGGTGCCTCCTGGATTATTCCTTTCCTCCTTTCTGGAGTCATCTTTCCCATCGAGACGCTCTATCTTCGTAGGCTGATTCCCAGAACCTCCCACGTAAA
This sequence comes from Canis lupus baileyi, assembly GCF_048164855.1. Classification (NCBI taxonomy): domain Eukaryota; kingdom Metazoa; phylum Chordata; class Mammalia; order Carnivora; family Canidae; genus Canis; species Canis lupus. Next base: position 51,249,937 of record NC_132857.1, on the reverse strand, counting down.
GTGGGAATAACAAACTTACACCATATTTGAGACTTTAAATGAAATAACAAATTAAATTTTTTTTTAATTTTTATTTATTTATGATAGTTACAGAGAGAGAGAGAGAGAGAGAGAGAGAGGCAGAGGGAGAAGCAGGCTCCATGCAGGGAGCCCTATGTGGGACTCGATCCCGGGTCTCCAGGATCACGCCCTGGGCCAAAGGCAGGCGCCAAACCGCTGCGCCACCAGGGATCCCCTAAATTATTAATACATAGTAGGTGGTCAACCAATTCTAGCTCCACCTCGACCTCCACCCACTCTGCCATTCCTACCTCCTTGCCACCACTGCCCTCTACTCAAAATACAAAGAGCAAAATGTCAACCAGTGGGAGGAGAAGTAAGGATCTCTTTAACCCCATCTCAGCTATATTGTTGTTTAACAACATGGAAACCAATATATCGCTATACCTGTTGAGGCAGTTTTTTTAGCAAAGATACCTAGAGATTTAGTGCTCAACCTTCATAATGTGTGTGACACTTAGAGTCAATAAATACTGTAGAGTCACAAATTATGCGGGAAATAAGGTTCTAAAGTCATTGAGTTTGAATCAGAAATTGTATGCTATATTCAAAGTAAAAATTTGAAAAAAAAAAAATTGAAAAATCCTGTAAGAAGACACCACCATGGAGACTACTCTAGGGTCTGTATTCAGTAATGCTTACAAAGCTAATTATTTTCACTCTATTGAAGTTTTTGTTTTTTGTTTGTTTGTTTTGATCACCTAAAGATGTAGCCTGTTTGAGTTTAGAATTGGTGTCATCCAAAATATATGAGTGTATCTTAACATGCTACAGTCCTACTGAAAGCTTTCCTGCATAAAAGCACCTGGGTATGAAGACCTTGGAGCAATGGCTGATTCAAGTCCTCCATGTCTTGGGCATGGAATATGGAGTGGAATGGTTTGTGGAACTTTACTCATTGCCTAGATCCTTAGTATTCCCTCTTGTAGTGAATGAACTGTTGGATCCCACAGCTTAATTAAGGGTATAAGCTACTCCACTTCTAGATTTTCTGAAGAGAAATGCTGCTTCTTCATTTTCTTACCTTCTCAGGTAAACCTTGAAGGAAAGTTCACATCCACAACTGTACTCTCTAGTACTCCTGTTGCCATCAGTCACTGACAAAAGCATACTTTCCCCAGGAGCTTGGTTGTGATTTCAGATTGATAAAGTATCTAGCACCAATGGATTGAAATATACTTACATAACCAAGCCAATTTTTAGTATACGTTTTAGGCCAGGGTTTAGCAAACTATGGCCAGAAGCTAGCTACCTGTTGTTATAAATAACATTTTATTGAAACATAGCCACACCCATTTATTTATGTATTGTTTATGAGTGTTTTCACACTATAATAATGATATTGAAGAGTTACAACACAGACCAGTGGCCCACAAGCCCAGAGTATTTATAATCTGGTTCTTTATGGAAAAACTTTGCTTACCTCTATTCTAGACCTTTGTATTTTTAAAGCAGAATCCCAAAGTGTGATCAAAAGGCCACAGAGATCAAAATTACCAAGGGGATGGGTAATAATACGGGTTCCTAGAGGCCCCCAAGGATCCACTAAGACAATGTCTTGATGGAACCTGAGAATCTGCATACTGTTCTACATGGTTTGTAATGCATACTAGCATTTCACTACCAGTGGTTTAGTGAAAAGGAAAATTGACATGAAAGTAATGCTATTTATAAATGGCTCGCCTACCACAGATAAACTAGTGTTCTTTCTCATCTAGAAAATAGGGTGTTAAAAGAAGAAACTATTATGTTTGCTCTTATTTTGTGCATTAAAATTGTTGAAAGACATGCCATGAGAGAAGTTACCATTTACTTAAGGGAGATATTAAATGTTTGAAAGACAATTAAAAAGATGAAATCCAGAAGACGGGTTGTAAATTCTGAGGGGATGACCTTTGTAGACAAGCACAGTGGGTCCTGATTCATTATTGTATTTGGTGTGTCACGACTAACATGTAGGGGAAAGAAAGAAAATTAAAAATTATACAGCACTTTAGATGGCAGGGTTAAATATTACTATGTGAAACTTTTGTTTTAGTCACTTATATATACATATGTGCATACTGGTTGCTATGATATAGAGTGTATTTTATACTGTGGGTTGTTGTCAAAAAATTTTTTTTTGAATTTTATTCTTAAGAAACATATTTAGAGTTCACTTAAGGTAGGGCTAAGGGGCAAAGTGGCTGGGGCACCTGGGTAGCTCAGTGGTTGAGCATCTGCCTTTGATTCAGGTAGTGATCACAGGGTCCTGGGATTGAGTCCCGCATCGGGCTCCCTTCAGGGAGCCTGCTTCTTCCTCTGCCTACATCTCTGCCTTTCTCTGTCTCTCATGAATAAATAAAATCTTAAAAATAAAAAAAAAAGGCAAAGTGGTTGTCTCCAGAGGTAATTCATATTCTTTTTATGTGAATAATAAAAACCAAACTATTATTTATTTTTAGCAGAATAATGCATAAATGCACAGGCATGACATATGCATATTTTCCAAATCCACCATCTTCCTCTGGGCAGGCCTGGTGAATTAAAAGAAATTTAGATTTATAAGGACTTTTGGAAACTAGTGTTTTTACTTCTCAATTTTACAGAAAGAGGAAATTGAGGCCAAAAAATAGTTAAACAGTTTGCCTAAGGTCACATGCAAAGCAAGAAAAAGATCACCGAAGAGAGCATCTGTTTGCTAAAGTGGAGGTGCCAGCTGGTTGCTTATGAGCTGAACCTTTCTGGAGTCTCAGGAAAGTAAAATTATCTAGGAACACTGGTCTTCCTGTCTCATGGAAGAAGTTGGCTGGAGATGAGAGCTGTTTGCCTCCTTGGCCAGAATGAGCTCTCTCCAGCTCACCCAAATTCCCACCACCCTAATTTGGCCCTTACATTGTTGTTTTATTTAGAATAGAAAAATTCTCTTATAGTAGAGAAATATTTATCTATTTACATATACTATTATCAGAAGCAAAAATATAAATAAAAGCTACACCACAAGGGCCATATATCTAATAAAAGTAGAGATTATATTTCTATAAGGAATTTAAAAATATCACTCAGAGTTTTGTTTCATGCTTTAAAAAATATTTGAAAGACCACATAAAGCCTGGGTCTTACACTAGCCTCTTCACTCTTTTTGCCTTTCCTATCTGACTCCCAGAAAAAAAAAAAAAAAAAGGCTGGACAGTGTCTGTGTCTTTGAGTTGTCAAGAGTCACCGGTTCTGCTCACCGGTAGCAGACCTGGAATTAGAACCCCCATCTTCTCATGCCCAACTAGGCTAAATGCAGGGTTTTCAGTATGGGAAAGAGGTCTTGTGACTGGTATTATGATGATGGTGAAGATGTCAGTAGCTCTCTTATGAATCAGATATGGACACAGCATACATTATCATATAATCCTCATACCAGTTTTCCATAACATTTCCTGAATTTTCCATTGAGAGACTTAAGTCCCCGTCCCGGTTGTATATTGCTATAAACCACCCTAAATCAGAATATCTTGAGACAACTCTTCAGTTATACCACAGGGATTCTGTGAGTCAGGAATTTGTCTGGATGATTCTTGTTCCTTCTGTCAGTGACTGTGGTGACTCAGCGGTCTGTACCTGGTGGATAAGCAGGTGTGGAAGGTCCAAGAAGCTCCCCTCATGTGGCGGGTCCTCAAGCAGCAATCATAGAAGTCTGGATTCAGCACCAATGGAGAAGGAGTCTGTCACGTAGTTTTCTCAGGATAGTTGGACTTCTTCCGTGACAGCTCCAAACGCCAGAGAAGATATTCTAAGAAAGTCAGATGGAGGCATATGACCTTTTCTGACTGAGTCAACAGGCAGTTGGGCTTCAGGTCCATGTCTCTAACCATATTCTTACATGTGGACAGGTGTTGTCATTCTTGTCACATATCTGTGTGTATTTCCAGCCTTAGGCACTATTTTATAATTCTTTCTATCTAGTGCTTACTTTGTAAGGCAACCACAAGCCTCTTTAGCAGGGAGAGTGAGGGCTCCTACCTTCTTTGACAATCCATGGTTAGAAACTGTAAAAGCCCAAGGCAAACATAGCTCTCTTTAATCTAAGGAATGTGACTCTGTGTGTGTGTGTGTGTGTGTGTGTGTGTGTGTATGCTTATTTCATTTATTTTTTAATCTTTATTTTCTTTTAATTGAGGTAAAATTGGTATATAACATTGTTAGTTTGGGGTGCACATTATAATTCAGTATTTCTATAGACTGCAAAGTGATCACCAGTATAAGTCTAGTTACCATTCAACACCATACCATTGACCGCCTTTACCCATTTTGCCCACCCCTCAACTCCCTTCTCCTATGGTAACTACCAGTCTGTTCTCGTATCTATGAATTTTTGTTTTGGTTTGCTTTCTAGATTCCACTTACAAGAGAAATGGTATGGTATTTATTTTTCTCTGACATTTTTCACTTACCTTTAAGGTCGTCCATCCATGTTGTTGCAAATGGCAAGATTTTATTCTCTTTTATGGCTGAGTAGTATTCCAAAGTGTGTGTGTGTGTGTGTGTGTGTGTGTGTGTGTGTGTGTGTCCCATATCTACGTTATCCATTCTCTAAAATCGGATACTTAGGTTGCTCCCATATCTTAGCTATGTTAGTAATGTTGTAATGAACATAGGGATGCATATATTTTTTTGAATTAGTGTTTTCATATTTTTTTCAGATAAATAACTAGAAATAGAATAGCTGAATAATATGGTAGTTCTATTTTTATTTTTTTTTATTTTGAGAAATTTCTGTACTATTTTCCATTGTGGCTGCACCAATTTACATTCTCTATGAGGGTTCCCTTTTCTCTAGGTCATCTTCCACACTTGCTATTTCTTATCTTTTTGATGATAGTCATTCTAACAAGAGTGAGGTGATATCTCATTGTGGTTTTGATTTGCATCTCCCTGATGATTAGTGATGTTGAACATCTTTTCATATGTCTGTTTGCCATCTGTGTGTCTTTGGAAAAAGGTCTGTTCAGATCCTCTGCCAAGTTTTTAATCAGATTGTTTTATTATTGTTGTTGGCTTTTGTGAGTTCTTTATATATTTTGGATATTAATCCCTTATCAGATATATGATTGGCAAATATCTTTTTCCTTTTAGTAGGTTGCCTTTTCATTTTGTTTATGGTTTCCTTTGCTATGCAGAAGCTTTTTAGTTTGATGTAATTTCATTTGTATATTTTTGCTTTGATTCCCTTGCGTTTGGAGTCAAATCCAAAAAGAAAAAAGAAGGAAGAAAAAAAAAAACATTGCTAAGACTCACATCAGGTTGCTTATTGCTTATGCCTTCTCCTAGGATTTTATGGCTTCACATCTTACATTGAAGTCTTTATCCATTTTGAGTTAACTTTTGAACATGGTGTAAGAGAATGATTTACTTTCATTCTTTTGCATATGGATGTCCAGTTTATCCCACACCATTTATTAAAGAGACTGTCCTTTCCCCATTGTGTATGCTTCACTCTTTTGTCATAAATTAATTGACCATGTATGTGCGGCTTTATTTCTGGGCTCCCTGTGCTCTTTCATCAATCTAGGTGTCTCTTTTTATGACAGTACTATACTGTTTTGATTACTATAGCTTTGTAGTTTGATACCAGGGAGCATGATCCCTCTAGTTTTGCTGTCTCTTAAGATGGACTTTGGCTATTTGGAGTCTTTTGTTCTATTTGTAGTCTTTTGTTTGTTCCATATAAATTTTAGAATTATTTGGTTTAGTTCTGTGAAAAATGACATTGAGAGGGATTGCATTGAATCTCTGGATTTCTTTAGGTAGTATGGATATTTTAACAGTTTTAATTCTTTCAATTAATATCTTTGCATTTATTTGTATCTTGTTTGATTTTTTTTTTTTTTAATCAACGTCTTACAGTTTTCAGTGTACAGGTCTTTAGCTTCCTTGATTAAATTAATTCCTAGATATTTTATTCTTTTGGTGCAATTGTAAATGGGATTGTTTTCTTAATTTTTCTTTCTGATTTTTTTCTACAAAATGCAACAAAATTCTGTATATTAGTTTTATATCATGCAACTTCACTGAATTTATTTATTAGTTCTAACAGGTTTTTGGTGGAGTCTTTAAGATTTTCTATATATAATATGCCATCGGCAAATAGTGACAGTTTTACTTCTTCCTTTCTAATTAGATGCCTTTTATTTCTTTATCTTGCTTAATTGCTGTGGCTAGGGCTTCCAATACTATGTTGAATAAAAATGGCAACAGTGGGCATCCTTTTCCTTTTCCTAATCTTAGAGGAAAAGTATTAAGTTTTCTTCCATTGAATATGATGTTAGCTGTGGGTTTGTCATATATGACCTTTATTATATTGTAGTACGTTTCCTCTATACCCATTTGTTGAGAGTTTTTATCATAAATGGATGTTGAATTTTGTCAAGTGCTTTTTCTTCATCTATTGAGATGATCATAAGATTTTTATCCTTCATTTTACTAATGTGGTGTATCACTTTGATTAGTGAATGTTGAACATTCACAGATGTTCCCTGGAATAAATACCACTTAATCATGGTATATAATCCTTTTATGTGTTGTTGAATTCCATTTACTGTATTCTCTTGAAGATCTTTACATCTGTGTTTAGCATAGCAAGGATATCAGTGTTTAATTTTCTTTTCTTCTCTTCTTCTTTCCTCTTCTTTCTTTCTTTCTTTCTTTCTTTCTTTCTTTCTTTCTTTCTTTCTTTCTTCCTTCTTTCTTCTTTCTTCTTCTTTCTTCTTCTTCTTCTTTTTTTTCTTTTTGTAATGTCCTCGTCTGGTTTTGGTATCAGGGTAATGCTGGCCTTATAAAATGAATTTGGAAGGTTTCCCTCCTCTTCAATTTTTTTGGAGGAGTTTGAGAAGGATAAGTATTACGTATTTAAATGGTAGAGTTCACCAGTGAAGCCATCTAGCCATCTGGTTCTGGACTTTTGTTTGTTGCGAGGTTTTTGATTACTTATTGCATATTCTTGCTTAGCAATTGGTCTATTAAGATTTTCTATTTCTTTATGATTTTTGTCTTGGAAGATTATATGATGTTTCTAGGAATTTATTTCTCCTAGTTTATCTAATTTCTTAGCAGACAATTGTTCATAATAGTTTCTTACTATGCTTTGTATTATCTGGTACCAGTTGTAACTTTCCTTTCATTTCTGATTTTATTTGGGCCCTCTTTCTTTGTTTCTTTGTTTCTTTTTATCTTTTGGTAAGTTTAGCAAAAGGTTTTCAATTTTTTTTTTTTTTTTGTCTTTTGAAATGCCTAGCTCTTAGTTTCATCAATTGTTTCTGTTATGTTTTATTCTCTATTTCATTTATTTCCACCCAAATCTTCCTTTTACTAATTTTGGGCTTCATTAGTTCTTTAGTTAGTTCCTTTAGGTATAGATTTAGATTATTTATTTGAGATTTCTCTTATTTCTTGACATAGACCTGTATCACTGTTAACTTCTTTCTTAAAACTAGTTTGCTGTATCCCAGAGATTTTTGTACTGTATATTTCCACTTTTGGTTTTCTCTAGATTTTTAAAAATTTTCCCTTTGATTCTTCATTGACCCATTAGTTGTCCAGTAGCATGTTGTTTAATCTTCACATATTCGTGATTTTTTTCTTGTTTTCTTCCTGTTATTTCTAGCTTTATACCATTGTGGTTGATAGAGATGCTTGGTAGGATTTCAGTTTTCTTAAATTTACTGAGATTTATTTTGTTATCTATCATTTATCCTGGAGAAGGTTCCATATTCATTAGAGAAAACTATGTATTTCTGTTGCTTTGAAGTGGAATATTGTGTATATCTCTACATGGTCTTTGTCATTTAAGGCTGATGTTTCCTACACTTGACCTTAGCCAAAAGGCCAAGAAGTAATGGTGCTGATGTTTCCTTATTGATTTTCTGCCTCGGTAATCTATCCATTGATGTAAGTAGGGTGTTAAAGTCCCCTACTATTACTCTATTGCTGTCATTTTTTCCTTTTAGATCTGTTAATATTTGCTTTATATATTTTAGTGTTCCTATGTTGTATGCATAAATATTTACAAATGTCATATCTTCTTGTTGGATTGACCCTCTTATCATGTAATTCCCTTGTCTTTTATTGTAGTCTTTGTTTTAAAGTCTGTTTTATCTGAGGGGCACTTGGGTGGCTCAGTCGGTTAAGCATCTGCCTTTGGCTCAGGTCACAATCCCAGGATTCTGGGATTGAGCCCCAAATCAAGCTCTTTGCTCAGTGGGGAGCCTGCTTCTCCCTCTCCCTCTGCCTGCCACTCCCCTTGCTTGTGCTCTCTCTCTCTGTCAAATAAATAAATAAAATCTTGAAAAAAATAATAAAGTCTATTTTACTGATAGAAGTATAGTTATACCAGTTTTCTTTTTGTTTCCATTTACATGGAATATATTTTTCCATCCCTTCACTTTCAGTCTGTGTGTATCCTTATATGTGAAATGAGTCTCTTGTAGGCAACATATAGATGAGCCTTTTTTTCTTTTTTCTTGTTTTTTTTAATCTGTTCAGCCACTCCTGTATCTTTTGATTAGAGAGTTTAGCCCATTTATATTTAAACCAATTATTGATATGCATGTACTCATTGCCGTTTTGTTGATTGCTTTCTGGCTGTTTTTGTAGTTCCTTTATGTTCCTTTTTTTTTCTTTTCTTGCTCTATTTCCTTGTGGTTTGGTGGTTTTCTTTAGTGTTATGTTTAGATTTCTTTCTCATTGTCTATTGTGTATCTACTATAATTTTTGCTTTGTAGTTCCTATGTGGTTCACATATAACATACAATATATATAAACGTGCCCATTTTAAGTTGATGTTTCTTAAGTTTGAATGAATTCTAGAAACTCCATGTTGTGACTCCCTTTGCCCTACATGTTCTATTTTTGATATTATAGTTTATATCTTTTTATTTCGTGTATCCTTTGTCATACTTAATTTAACAACTTTTGTCTTTTAACCTTCATATTAACTTTATAAGTGGTTAATCCACCACCTTTACTTCATATTTGCCTTTAGCTGAAAGATTTTTGCTTTCATATATTTTCTTGTTACTAGGTAGTGCCTTTTCTTTTCAGCTTAAAGAAGTCCATCTAAAATTTCTTGTAGGTTAGTGGTGATGATCTTTAGTCTTTGCCTATCTGGAAAACATTGTCTCTCCTTCATTTATGAATGATAAACTTATTAGGTAGGACATTCTTGGTTGGAAGGTTTTTCCTTTCAGTATTATGAGTTTACCATGCCCATTTCTATTGGCCTGCAAATTTTTTGCTGAAAAACATCATCTACTAGTCTTATGTGACAAGTTGTTTTTCTCTTGCTTTTAATATCTTTTCTTTATTTTGACATTTTAATTAGAATGTTTCTTGGTATGAATCTTTTGAGTTTATCTTATTTAGAACTCTCTGTGCTTCCTAGAGCTGGATGTCTGTTTCCTTTCCCAAGTTTGGGAAGTTTTCTGGGACTATTTTTTCAAATAAGTTTTCTACCTCTTTTCCTGTCTCTTCTCCTTCTGGGGTCCCTATAATGTGGATGATATTCTGCTTGATGCTGTCCAATATATCCCTTTAGCTATCTTCACTTTTTAGAAATCTTTTTCATTTTTTGCTGCTCTGATTGGATGATTTCCACTGTCCTGTTGACCAGGTTCTGATCCATGTTTCCTTTGTTTTGTTTTGTTTTCGTTTTTAAGATTTTGTTTATTTATTTGAGAGAGAGAAAGAGATAGTGAGATAGAGCACAAGCGGAGAGCAGAGGGAGAAGCAGGCTCATGACCTGAGCCGAAGGCAGACGCTTAACTGACCGAGCCACCCAGGTACCCCTCAGATTCACGTTTCTACTTTATCCAGTCTACTGTTAAATACCTCTAATGATTTTTCAGTTCAGTTAATGTATTCTTCAGCTCTGTGACTTCTGTTTGTTGCCTTCTTAAGTTTTCTGACTCTTTATTGAAGTTCTCACTATATTTATCCATTTTTCTCTGGAGTTTATGAGCATTTTTAAGACCATTACTTTGAACTCTTAATCAGAGAGATTACTTATCTCCACTTAATTAAGGTATTTTTCTGAGGTTTTGTCTTGATTTTTTTTTGTTTGGAACACATTCCTCTGTCTCATTTTGCTTGACTCTTTGTGTTTTTTTACTCTACATTAGTCAAAATGGGTATGTCTCCAGTCTTGAAGGCATATCCATTGTGTAGGAGATGAACCTTATCATTCAACCTTGCCGTAGCGTTTGATTGTTTCTTGGATCTTTCTGATTGTATAAGTAGCTTGATTTGTTCCTGATAGGTCCCAGTTGTTAAGGGTATGCCAAGACTTGTTAATGTTCTTAAAGGCAGGATCATAAACAATACCGAGTTTCAGGGTAATTGTAAGCCAGATCCTTAACCAGCAGCTTTTAAAGTATGCAAATATATACTCTTGAGGGTCTATAGTTATAAAAGCTGTTTAATTCCGATCAGGAGACTTGGAAGTATCTCTTGAGTAACAGTTAACAAAAATCATGGATTTAGACGTGTGTGTAGGCTCCTTTCCAGGAGGTTCAGTGAGCTGTGGTGAAGCCAGAAGAGGGCACTAATATGGGGTCTCCCTGTCCACGTCCCCTTGGATCACCTCTGGAGCCTCTGGATGTGTGGGAAACCTGAAGCCTTCCCCTCAGGCTGAAGTTCCAGGACCATAAAAAAAAAGGTTTTTGGTTTTTTGGTATGAAGATCTGGGTCGTGTTTCAGTCTCCTGTTTGTGCAGTGCCCTGGAGCTGGTAGCCTGCCAAGGAATGCCTCTCTGATTCTTTCAGACTCTTGAGGCACAGAAGTGCAATCCTCCTTGGCCACCAGACACAGACACTTTGGGGCCTTCCACTGTGTGGGTTGTATCTGCCTGTTGGCTGTGGCCGAACAGCCCGGCTTGCAGTGCACAGAAGCAGGGTGCTCCCACTGGAGCTAGCAGGCCTGAGAGTTGTGTAAAAAGGATGCCTGTCAGTGCTGGCACCAACGATGCAGAAGAAGAATGCAAAAAAAAAAAAAAAAAAAAGGCAGCTGTTAGCCCTATCATCTTTGGAGAGGGTCCCAACAGATCCTTGCCTCTCTAGCAGACACTTTGAGATTAGCAAATGTATCTCCTTTGAAGAAAGTCTAGGTACCTTTCAAAGTGTTGCTTTTACACTGGTTCCTGGGTTGAGTGAGTCTGTGCATAAGCCCTTTAAGAGTAGATTTTCCATTCCCTGTGGCTCTATGGTTCTTCTGGAAGTAAGCCCCATTGGATTTCAGGGCCAGATGCTTTGGTGTCTTCTCTTTCCAGTGTAGGTCCCCAGGGTTGGGATGCCTGATGTGGGGGACAACCTCTTGGCTCCCCAAGGACAATTTCCATATTATGAGATCTTTCCCTGCTGTGGGTCATCATGCCTGGGGTGGGATTTCTTGCAAGACTGCATATTCGCCTCTCCTACCTGTTTGGAGGGGTCTTTCCGTCCTTTATTAATGAGGAACTGCTCCTCTAACTTTCAGGTGCTTTCCAGAGAGAATTTTTGCAAATGTAACTTTAGATTTTTTGTGTTCCTGGGAAGGGGTGAGTTCAGAATCCTTCTACATTGCTATCTTGAGCCCTCCTCTTAATTCTTTTTAAATAATAACTTATCAGGGATAACACACATCAGATAATATTCAGATGTAAATATTTTACAACTTAAGGCTGGATGGTAAATCTGCAGAGCCTATGACCAGGAACCAGAAAACCTGGACCCAATTCCCAGCGCTGCTATTATTTGCTGTGTGATATCTTGGACAAGTCAGCTTATCTGAGCCTGAATTTCTTTATCTGTAATGTCAGACAATGGTCTGGGCTATGGTATATATGTCTATAATCATCATACTTTAGTTTGGGTGTATGCAATCTTTCTTGTACTTTTGGTTTACTTTCTAACACCTTGCCATCAAGAATGTTCTAAAGGTAGAGGAAGGACGCAGCACTATTACAGATCATCCCATCTTGCTTGACAAAATAGTATACCCCACCCAACTACTTTATTTCTTAGATTTTTTTTTTAAGATTTTATTTGTTTTTTCATGAGAGACAAAGAGAGAGTGGCAGAGACCTAGGCAGAGGTTGAAGCAGGCTCCCCCTGGGGAGCCCCATGTGGGACTCAATCCCAGTACGCTGGGATCATAACATTTTGCAAAGGCAGATGCTCAACCACTGAGCCACCCAGGTGCCCCATCTTAGTAAGATTCTTAAGGCGAAGATTTACTGATTTATCCAAAGACAGTGGTAGTATTGCTTTTTATTTGCCATCTTTCTTTAAATGACATCAAGCTCTTGGTAGTCAAATATTGTGTTTGAGTCAAATTACATCAATATTTGTGTTCATTTAGCATTCTAAAAATGTATCCACACCCACACTGATCTCCATTATATGTTTGCTCTTTTTTTTTTTTTCCTCCTTTTGGTAAGTCTCTTTCCATAAAGAAATCTGATAGCAGCAGAAGGGGCTTTTTGCTGTGTTTTAGAAATCCATCTTTGAATAACTCTTAAGGTCCATTAACAATATACCCTCAAATGACAGTGACCGGCTTTATCTGCACCCGTGAATCCCCAGTCTAGGATAATACTGCCACAGTGGTCCATGCTTCTTGCAGAGAGATTGTTTTGTGAGAGTATGGGTATGTGTGACAAACGTGGATTCCCACAAGTAACTTTCTTCTCTCTCTCTCCGCTATGTTCTCCCGAGCTCACCTTTCTTTTTCTTTCCACTCTCTTCATCTTCTCTTCCCTGCCCCCCACTCCCCTCCTGCTTCCTTTTTCCTTCATGCTTTGTTAGGGCACGAGGGAGGAAGAGCCTAAATGCTTCATGATGGCAGGAGTCCTCCGAACTGTTCTGTGTTTTCCTCCCTCAAGGTTCTCTCCAGTACTTTAATTTCCTTGGCATTTTAGTATCCCAACCACAGCAATTGTACTTAGTTGGGCCACTGCCCATTTCAGAGCTTCTTTGGACCCTTTTGATGCCCAAATCAAATAAAGTTTCTTCTTCTACAAAAATCCAAAGTTACACAATTGCAGCAGCACTACATGTTCTCTCCCTTACATTTCTAGATTTTGTTCCTTGACAGTAAAATATTAAAGTTGGGACACCTGGGTAGCTCAATGGTTGAGCGTCTGCCTTTGCCTCAGGACGTGATCTCTGGGTCCTGGGATCAAGTTCTACATCGGACCCCCTACAGGGAGCCTGGTTCTCCCTCTGCCTGTGTCTCTGCCTCTCTCTCTGTATCTCTTATGAATAAATAAATAAAATCTTTTTCTTAAAAAAAAAGGGATTAAAAAAATTTAAAAATGCCCATTGTAGTCTTTTACTCACCTTAGTTTTCTTTTCTTGCTTTACCTTAAGCCTTAGGATACGCTCTCTAGAGAGTTCAGCAACTTTCCCAATGCCCTTTTGAAGGAGGGAAGAACTGGAAGAAAAGAAACTCACAAATACTTCCTTGTGCAGATTGTAGAAAGCCTGACTTAGACCAGAGAAAGAGGCTAACCTGGTGTTCAACACAAATGGCAATAATAACCAGTTAAAGGTTTTGCATTAAAGGTATTTTTCCTTTTAAAGCGAAATATTTTGTAACTTTCAATAACTTGAGGGTGCAGAATTTGCTAACGACAGGCAATCCCCTGATAAATACGAGGCTGTAAAATTAGAAGTAATTTGTTTATATGTGGGACAAAAATATTTTTCAGTTGTAACAGAAAATTATTTTTGAAAAAGAGGTGATACTGCTTAGTGTTTGATCCAACATGACAATTTTCCTTCAAGATCCTTATGAAAGTTTCAGTGCCAGAATTTCACACATATATATTCAGAGATAAATGTTTTTAAAATGAAGAGCTTCCTTTAACAGAATCACAGCATCGCTTAACTCAAATTAAGTACTGATGATATGCAAAAAGTAGTTTTTCAGTCTGTGTTCACCCGCAGACTGAAATATGAAATCAATATATATATTTTTAATTTTTTTCCAAATGGGTGGATTTCTTTAGTTCAGTGAGCTAAATTTTAATCTGTAGGAGGCTTTGATGGTTCTATTATGAAACCTTGAAGAGACATAATAACAATGCTGATAGATTTTTACATATGGCTTGATTAACATTGTTATAGTATTGCTTTAAAAATGGGTATGTTGTTATATATTGCTCAGGCTCCAGTTAATAACAAACAGCTAGTCTGAGAGATTTCATCCTGGCTTCTCAGAGAGCAGATTAATAATTTGGTTGTGGAATCATATCTTCTCAAATACATTTTTAAAATTATGCTAGAACTCATTCATGGAAATACCCCTTTCTTAAAATTTTAAGAACGTCATTCTTTCCAGAAATGTGTATTTAATTGTACGCTCTAAAAATACAGAGGCATTTTGCTTTTGTTGTTTTCAATAGAGGGGATTGTTTGGTAATTAGAGATTATTGTTAAAGAGGCAAATTATTTTGAAAATACACATTTATTGAGAGGAGATCTGGGAGTGTACACTAGACAGAGAGGTTACTTGTACAATAGCGTAATACCAGTACAGCAGCAGTTTAGTAAATTGGTATATAAACAAGCATCTGTTGCAGGAATGTAAGAATGACATCATAAAGGATGTATGGAAAATTTTAATTGAAAAAGAATGATGCACAATTGCAGCATGACTTTAAGTCCAAATTGATTTTACCAACAGAGTAAAAGTCGGATTCTTTTAAAACATTCCAATAATGTAAAGTATTTAAAATGTAATGTCCTGTTAATGTACCTAAAAATTAGACTCTGGGTCATCCAATAAGAGTTCTGCTTACAGTAATACGGCCTATGTAATATGCAATTATCTTGACAATAGTTTTATTTTTCAACAATTTTGTCATAAAACAGCAGTAAGATACAATGAATTTGATTCATTTTTTGTGTGTGAATCATTTAATAGGCCATTACATCTACTATATTAGACTCCATTCTCCTTTCAGAGCTTTTCATTATAAGGCTGTCTTTAATGGAAAGAAGTTTAACCTTCCCTCCCAGATAGATTGAACCCCATAACAGTGTAAACATTCTCATTATAAAATAAAATCCCCTTCCCCAAGGGCAGTGCTATAATTATGTTGCAGAGCATCGTATGAATGTTTCTCTTCAGAAATGCTGTCTCATTCTTGCTCTTAAGTTTTTATCATTTTCCATCAATAATATTTTAAATTATAGTTTAATAAAATGCATATGATCTAGTTAAAAACATTTTTGAAGTTATTTTAATCAACTTTGAGAAGAAGTCATCAGTAAAATTGCTGTTGATTTATAAATAGGATAATTAGAGGCTTTCCTTCTAAGTACTGTTCACTGGCATTGTGGCTGTTTTTATTGCCTAGTCAAACCTCTTCATTCAATTTTAAAATTGCCTTTTGAATGAACTGCACTATGAGCTTGCCAAATAGTGTCACCGTTAATACTTTACCTCCTCTATTTCATTGTCCAGTCTGCAAATGCACAATAAATTGTTTGATAAGGGGGTCAATGAGGTTGTACTAGTTTTTAAGTGAATTATAACCAAACAGTTCAGATTATGTCACACACTTATTGTTACGGTGGAGCTGTGTTTAAAAGATAGCAAGCGGTACGGCACTTGGGTTCGTTTTGCACCGTTACATCAAGAACGTATCCTGAACGAATCAAGGTACTGTGGGTCCTCAGCAAATTGCCAATCTTTATATCGAGAGGAAAGAGAAATGCCATCTTCAGATGTGTAAACTTCACCCCTTGTGAAGGGTTCACTGAAAGTGACAAACCTGCCAGCTTCCTAGTTTAGGAAGAGACAGCCCGGTTTCTATGAGAATGTGTTAGAACAAAGACTTCAGATGATTATTTCAAGATAATAATTTTGTAAAGATGCCAAAGGAAGTAAGTATTCACTGGAAGGCCTGAGGACCATATGTTGTGCATTTGAAAATGCACAGCTGATCAACGTTCTCTGATACGTAGGTAGCGATTCAGGTCCTTAGGTGTGTGAACTCATCGGATATATAGCGTGTACGGTGAGAGGCAGTTTCTCTACACTCCGACTGGTAGGTGCATCCTGGTAACCTCTTTTCGGGGTTCCTTTCGTGGGAAGGAAGTCAGATTTTTTTTAATCGCATGTCTTTCTGCTTATGCAGAATGGGCGAGTGCTTCTGAGAAATGGAAAAGGCAAAAAGTAAGAAACTTTGTGCTTGTTGCGTCTAAAAGCAAGTCTGTTTGTGTGTGTCTCTCCCTTTGTAACAGAAGGAATGTTTCTTATGTTTCTGTCTTCAGACAGTTGGCACACATTTCATCTCAGCAGCTGCTTTCTCTTAAAGTGCAGTAGAGTGTAGGACTGTAGTGACACCAGCATTAATACTTCACATTCTGCTATCATATGCTGTCACTGGGAAATATGGATCTAGGTTACATGTGTTTGCAGACTTTGTACTGCTGAATTATGAAAGCTGACTCTGTTGGAGGATTGTGTTGTATTCAGAGACTGTGAACTGAACAATAAATGAATGCAGTGGGCTGTTTAGAGTGCTATACCATGCTCTCCTTTTGGGGCCTAATGGAGCCCAAGCTTTAAAATTTAGAAGTGCCAAATTGCACTGGAAAGTATCTTAAGATAAACATCTGAGTAATTTTGCAAAAGGCGATTTGATGCACTGTCCTTCGCTTAAAAAATTGTTTGATTCTCTTTTTTTCTACAATTGTGCAAATTGTTGCACTTCAGATACATAAAGCAATAAAGCACATTGTGAAAGATCAAAGAAAAGTATTTTCCCCTTTAGTGAAAAATTTGCTAAGGAAATTGTTAAAATTGCTTGCTACGGTGGTAAAAAATTAACATAATGATGTAGACTTTATTTATGTTTTAAGTAGTTGAAAACAGAACAGTCAGGACACAGCTAGTAAGACCACAGCCATTCTTTTTGCCTTTGCCTTTGAGCTATGTCTGCACACACATACACAGAAACGCGTGCAGGCGCACACATGTGTATAGATATACACATACATGTATCTTAATTTTTGAGGTTATTCATAAAACTTTTGAAAAAATAATTGCTGTTGATTTATAAACAGAATATTTAGAGGTTGGTAAATAACATAATAGTAGCATAATAACATATAAATGAGTACATGTGAGTGATATAGAAGGGGAAAACACATTTACAGACCGGTAGCTGGAAGTGTAGACCACAAGGGAAACTCGGTGCTGAGAAGCTACATTTAATACTGCCTGAATGGGATGGGTGGTGGTATTTATTGGCCTTCATTACTTTGATGTCTTTTTTTAATTTAGCCACAGATTAAATTGATTGGGCTTATTTGTAAGTTTTTAGGGACGGTCTAACTTTTGGAGGTGAATTGAAATCTCAGGTGCTGGCACAGAGACCTTTTCTGACCTGTCCTATTTCCACTGAAAGCCTCCTTGATAGTCATCTCCTATCATAGGAGCTACCCACATATTTCCACTTTGAATTACCAAGTACCAGCCTGAGGTAGCTTGCACTACTTTTATTTAGAGAACAAAAGGTCTTAAGTTGTGAAAATGCGATTTTATGAAAATTTAGGGTTCCGAATCTTTGAATCAGTTATTTATATCACCTAGTTTCGCTATTTGGGAGCAAACAAGCTTTCTGTCTTCCTAGCTATTAGTCACTGATTATGACAGTGGTGTTCACTTACATGATGTCAAGGAAGAATTAGAATTTGTTTTGAATTTTATTAAATCCGTTTTTCTCTTACTTTTTCCAAGAATCAGTGTCAAATGGAAGATAGCCTATGTGCCCAGATCATGTGAACAGTTTGCTTTCTCTCTTTACCATGTTGCCTATTCAGTGAGCAAGCCGGTGGCCATGACCCAAAGGGGTGCTTACACTTGGACGCTGTACAGAAGATCAAGTTAGTAGCTGAGAATGATCACTTTCTAACTGTCCTGAGGCCATTGATTCCACATGTCCCGAGTGTGACTAGCTATGTGGCATTTGCTTGCTCCTGGTCCTTGTAGACGTTGAATTCTAAGTGGCCCTTTTAAAAATGCCTTCAGCATGAGACTGTGCACCTCAGGTGAGCCCTCTTCTCCATTTCGAGGAGGCAAAGCCCAGGGGCTCATCTTCCAGGGCAGCCTTTAATGGGGTGCCTGACTATAGTGCACATAGGATGTCCCTTGGAATGTCCCTTGGAACACCACACAGCTCGTTGACAGAGGCTTTCCTAGAATTTGTGCCCAAGAAGTGCTTCGTGGTGCCTTCAGGGCCATCACGACCATCCATTAGAGCTTCACTCTCTCTCTGCCTGGAATTGGTGCTACCTATGGAAGCTTTAACTGCGTTATGTCAAAAAGAAGGGCTCTTGCTGAAAACACTACTGTCTGGGCTTCAGGTCTAGAATGCCGCTGTTAGCTGATCGCAAAAACATAAAACACATCAGCAGTTCTGGAGGTAGAATTAAACATGTGAATGAGTCGGATGAAAGGTGCAAGCCGCAGCTTTTCTCTCCTAGTCATGGTTTTGTGCAATTGGGGACCATTCAATAGAGTTTATATGGTCCCACCTCTACTTCTTCATGAGGCAGCAGTGACCTTGGGTTTCCTTTGTCTTTCTGTCTCTTCATCACAGCCATCGAAGAAGGATTCATTAAATAAAACTTCTGAAAGTGCCTTCCGTGATCAAAGTGCCTTACACACATAGGGAGACAGTCCTTTGAGACCTTCACCAGAAACACGGACTCATGGTTATCCCCATGCTTGATTAAGGTAGAATGGGTTGGAGGTAGAAGTCTGTTTTTCAATATAATCCGTGAAAGCCGCACTTTTAACATGTGAATGCACAGTACAACTTTTAGGTTAGCTAAGTAGCTTTCCCTTTTCCTGTTTCCTCTGCATTTCTCCCAATATGTACACGTGTTCAGACCGCCAGTATATCCAACATCTTTGGCTGGTGATTCAGCTTCGTGTAAATTGTATTATTTTTCAAAAGTTTTGTGTAGAATTCTTCACGCTTGGAAGAAGAAGATAGAACCAGTGAGAAAGCTCTAAAGTGTAATTATCAATTATAATCAATATGGTAAACTCAGTGTCTTTTCCATATTGCTTATCTCCTCAAAAGTTAATTGCACTTTTCAACCACAAATGTTGGCAAACCTTGAGCTTTTTACTCTTTGCAACATAGCGTATGTCAAAAGTATCTGTACTTCAAGGAGGAAACTAAGGCAGAAGTGATTGGATAATTTGGTCGTGTCAGAGAGAGTTAAACTTTCCCTTTATTGAGGTAATGATCATGGTTTATGATGGCTGGTTCTCTGCCCATCTATAGCCCCTGACACATTTTTGGAGAGCATTACTTCTACTCTCTGGATATGATTTAAAGTGCTTGCTGTAGTGAAAAGAACTCCAGGCTAGTGGTTGGAGTTGCAGCCCTGCTCCTAACTAGCTGTGTGTGTGGTCAGGCCCGTCACTTTACCTTTCACGACCTCAGTGTCTGCATCTGTAAAACGAAATCGTTCAACTAGATCATATCTCAAGTCCTTTTCAGTTTAAAGATTCTGTGATTTTATATTTCTAATTACAAGTTGGGTTCTGTCACAGTTATGTAAGATTAAAAAAAAAATAACACGAATTCCAGAAGTTATTGTTTATCTTTAATCATCATCATCCCAAGCCGTAAAGCTAAAATATTTTTCAGTTTTGCAAAACAATGATTTTTAAAATGAGATTGGAAAGGGCTTTCTGTTCTTTGGTTTGCATCGCTAGAACAAATAGAGGTCGGAACATAGATTTAATAAAATCAGTCGCAGGTTCATATGATTTTTGGCTTTTGCTTTTCCCTGACTCTTCAGGCAAATAGTTCTGTATGTGATTGCGTAAAATTAGCTTTGTCATTTATCTCTCTAGATACAATTAAAGGTAGAGGGCCCCCTCCTTCCCAGCCCTGCTCCTAAACCTTTATAATCAATTATGCCAGTATTTCAGCATGTTCCATATTTTTATTGTTGATATTTACATGTAAAGAAGAGACTGTTACACTCCCTCAAGCTCATAGTTCTTCATGATCGTTTGGTTTAACAGCAGATCAAAGAGGAGCTCTTACTGTCCATTGGTATAGTCAAAAGGGAGTCTTGAAATTGGGTGGCTAGGACCTGGTTATTATTCCCAGCTCTACCATTAACGACCCACGTGACTGGATAGTCTCAACCAATACAGAGCTTCAGTCTCCTTGTTAATAGGATGGGGGTGATACCCCCTTGCCTCACCGAGGACACAGTGCCTTATACAGTCCAGGTATTTAATAAATGTGTGCTGAACTCAGCAGAATGGGAGTGTGCAGTTTTGCCCCAAGTTCTGCTTATTCTTCATGCTTCTGCAGGGCTGCATCTTCAAAGTTGAGGGTTAGGGGATGTGACTTAAGGTAAAATAATTCTTCAGTCCTTTCTGGGTGTTAACTTTAACTTTCCATTCCACAGAGGTAGTAGCTTTTGCACCTTTCCTTAGCAACGCAAACATTTGTTCAAACATAATGTTTTCAGAAGTTGAGCTCATTTCATCGGGTAGGAGCCGCAGTCCTACCCAGTTGCTTTCTCCTGCCCTCTTCTACCTTTATGCCTTTCTCTGAATTCACAAAGAGCTTCCGAGAATTTCTTGGGCTCTTGTAAACAGAGTTTAAAAACCACTGTCCATCCATAATTGAGCACTGAAACCATTTATTCAGAAGGCCATTGTACTTAGAACGGCTCCCTTGAAATGGGCTGGAATACGCTTCCGGCCCATCACCTTTCTATCAAGAAAAGTAGCAAAGATTGTTTGCCAGATCTGTGTTAAGCAGCATTTTTGTTAAAATTACCAGGGAACTCCATTTACAGAGATGATTCTTTTCTTCATTCTTAAAGGTTATAGTCTAGAATTCTACATTTTTACAGTGCGTTTGGAGTATGTTGGGTAACCATACCTAGCTGTCCATTTGGATTGGCTATGTCGTTATCAAGTTGCAATTTCCAATTAACTTAAAGAGATCAGATAATTTATGCATACAGTGTTGTTTGACGTTAATAAAGGTTATCCCTCTTGGAGGACCTCACCAAGGGAAATCAGTTTTAATGGCTAGTCATTTGAGTCTAGGCAAAGGTGGAGAAATGTGGCCACAGAGCAAAACTCATAATGTTATAAAATCCTGTGTGTCTGCGTCAGGATGTTGCAACTAATTTTTAAGCTCCTTAGAAAAGTCAAGATTTTGGCATTCCCTCCACTCCCCCCAGAAGGCAAGAGGACATAATGCACAGTTCCAAGTGCTCAACCAATAATTACTTTATTAACCACCAAAGGTAGTATTCGTAGGACTAATAAAAGTGAAATCTATGCTCACTAAATTTAAGTCTTGTCTGTGAGTCTTTTAAACTCTAAAAAAGTTTTTTGTTGTTTTTTGTTTGTTGTTTTTTTCTGGGCAGAAAAGCCTGTTGTTAGAGCCAGACAAAGGCCCCAAACCTAGTATATGCATGCTAATGACCGTCCGGTGAGAGAGACCTGACATTTAAACTTCAGGCCCCACTCTGTTTGATGTCCTATCCCATGTCCTGGGTTACTAACAGATTTTGAGGACAGGCCACCTTCTTGGGGGAATGAAATAACAGGTCCTGCCTCACTTCTGAACAGCCTTGCTTGGAACTGCCTTGCCTGGTGCAGAACTGTGTTCTGTATGGCAACTGCTATCAAAATGTTGAGTGGCCTTGGACAAGTCAAGTCACTAAAACTCCAAATCTCTGTAAATGAGATGGTTCAGGTGATCACAGTCAGTTTTAAAATTCTGTGCATTTTCAAAGTAATAACTGTAAATACATTTTCAAAATAAACAACTGAAAATATGTGTGCTCTCTTTTGAGTTATTTTGGTGAGAAAGTAAGATTATTTTTACACAGATGCACACACCTACACACATATGTAGGGATGTGCTGCACTGAGAGCAAAGGGTTAGAGCAGCAGGTGATAGGGAAAATGTGAAATACACGCCTTTCTCTTCTTTGACCTGGACATCAGATCCTCATTTTTCTTCCACATAAAACTGATCAAGCACACACAGCAAAGCAAATACTAAGTCTCATTCTTGTTCGTCCACAGCTTGAACTTGGATTGGAGTTGTTTGCTCTCTGATCCAGAGTTTTTGGATGCGTGGCATTTCGTGTGAGCAAAGAAATAAACAGACTAAAAAGGTTGTAGAAAATTGTAGATTTAGTAGAATCCCTGAGATGATTTACTTTAGGGCTGGGTTTAGAATGGCAAACAGATGCAAAGGCTTTTTCTGGCCTTTGTTTTCTGAGTTGGCTGTGCCCTTGCGTACAAGAGGCCTAGATTCCCGCCATGCTCCCCCACCCTCTCCCCCCTACTTTTTTTGGTGAACTTCTAGGATTCATTTTCAGACTTATGATATGTCTTGAAAAGATTTGTTTGATTAGGGGAAAGTGTGTCCAGAGAATGATTCTGTATTATCTTGTATTATTCATTTTATTAACTTTCCATTGTCCAAGGCAGGAGGACAGAGTACTGAATCTGGCATAGCCAGCATCATTCAACCTCCCAGAAATTTGGAGAAAATGCTGGGCTTTTCATCCCCCTCCCCCACCAGATGGCCATTAGGATGAAGGCTTTTTCTGGGAGGAGGTCCAAAATCATCTCAGATGTGTAGGTTTTGGAGATTATTCAAAAGGGCTGCTCCATGGAATGTGAGACATTCCCAAGGTCACATCAGTTTATTTAGGCAGAATTATCTGTAAACTACATGAAAAAGAAAAATAGAATCCATTTCTATAAACTTTAACCTTTTCTGAAAACATGTGCCCAATCTAAAAAAGGTTAGTAGTTGTGAAATATAAAATCCTATAAGTGTTAGCATAATGTGGATTAACTTTAAATAATTAATTGCATAATACATATAATAAAGAAGTTTCTTTTTTTAATTAGCAATTTATTGAGAATATATATGTATGTATATATATTTTCCTCCCCAAGATTGATATTCCTTCAAGTGGCAAAATAAATGTTCCCAGGTTTTTATTCCAAAAAAAAAAAAGGGAAAAAAAGTATTTTAGTAACTTTTTAATGAAGCAAATTTTATGTCCTTTAAAAAGAAGTTTTGTTTGTTTAATTATAGATTTTTTTTTATCTGTTTTCCCATACCTGCCATTAGATCAAACCATAGAGCTTTAAGCTAAGGACTTTCACAAAGTCCTGTAAATAACAGCCCTCTCTTCTCATTTAAAGCCAGCAGGACATCCCATCATGACTACCTCTTAATTAGATGATATTTTGATCTGTGTTCCTATTCATTAATGCTTTGTTTTCTAGTGTCATGTCAGGGTACTATTTACCCACTAATACAATTTTGTGACATATTCCTAGGAGAGCTGGACCAGAGGAGATTCTATTTGGCTGAGGCTTTCCTCTATATTGGTTGACATAATTTCCAGATTAATATGTGAGTGAAATTTCATAATGCTGGAAAATCTTTAATTTTAAGAAGTAAAGAGTTTGTAAGAGAAGCCTATTAAACATTTAATAGAAAAAAAAAAAAAAAGACCGACTTTAACACATTGATCATCTAACTTCCAAGCCATTTTTACTGCATTTGCTGTCACTGAGATGGTCCATTGTCTTAACGCTGCACTCTCTGCTGCCGCTCCTGCAGTTTTGTGCTTGCTATTTTTTCTAATATTTAATGCACCGCATTTTATGTTCCTCCTTTTATTTCATTTTATGTTGTATTGCGTTATGTGTTTCACTGTAGGATCTAAATTGGGGAAGGGAATCCTGCTTTGTCCTTGTACTATAATGAAGATAGAGTTTGTTAATATAAATGTAAACTGCTGTCTTAGGTGCATCATCACATGAAGACTGTTTCATAATTGAATATGTTGGTACTAGATACATTTAGAAAATTACAGTCCCTAAACACCTACTCAGAGAGAGAGATGAACTTAATGGTTTGTTGTATACAGTTTCATTTTAAAATATTTTAGAAGAATGATTTGTAAGAATATGTACAATGCAAAGTAATGATGGTAACAGTGGAACAGTTAAAGGAAAATATATACGGCAATTACATTCAACATTTATTTGGATCTTTGTTCTTGGAAAGTTAGATATTTTTGAGGATTTCAAAATATGGGTGTAAAATTAGATCAGATTGAGAGAGAGAGAAATAAGTTTCCAGTAGCATGTTATGGGCACATTACCTACTTTAGTAAACATAACTATAAAGTGTATTGCTTTTTATTAAATTATCTGCCTTCACAGAGCAATAATACTTTTAAATGTATATCATGTATTAAAAATGATGGGAGGACTGCAATTTGAAATCCACTTTCCTCATTTTTCTAAGTGAAATGGGGGAAATATACATGAAAACATTTTCAGTTAACAATGGAAAAGATTATTTTAAATAATGCAATGTGATAAATAGATGTCCAGTAGGAAATGTGTGCAAAGTGCTGACGGTTAATACTGCATGACTGAAGTTCTTATTTGTTAATATCTAAATGTTTCATGTTGACAAAAATATTTCAGAAGCATGAAATATTTGGAACAAAAAGAAAAGGTACTGAACACAATGATTTTATAATCACTTCAAAATTTATATGTGAACAACTGGCTTTTCAGGCTTAAAAAGAGGAAATCATTCACATTTGTGTAAAAATAGTATGTCAAACCTGTTATTCTTTTTTTTCTTTTTCTTTTTCTTTTTTTAAAAGTAAGCTCTATGCCCAATGTGGGGCTCGAACTCATGGCCCAGGAATCAAGGGTTCCGTGTGCTCTACTGACCAAGCCAGCCAGGTGTCCCAAACCTGTTAGTCTTAGTATTTCTCCAACATGAAGGTACCTTGTAATAGTTCACAGAGATTTATCAAGAACAGAGCTTTGAGATTATTTTTGTTTTCCAAGATATGACATAATGTGGCTGATTTCAGATCACACTACTTCTTGTTCAAGAAAGGACTCTGTTACTTCATCTTTGCAAGCTACACACTTCAGAAGACAGAGATAGGTTTGAGAGTGAAGGAGATACTGCTTAGAAGGAAGCTGCAGGATATCTTTCCAACATAATTCCCATTAGGTTGACCATGAATTTAAGAAACTAAGTCCCATCTAAGTTGAGCATTTGCCCTTTTAAAGTGATGCTTTTGGAGCCATTTCTTCGGAAAACTTAAGTGTCATCAGTGCTATCTAGACAATAGCCTGAGAAGAGAAAGAGAGAAGAATTGGCTGTAAGGATGTGTGGTGCATCTCTGTAGTTAAACTAAGATGGTCACTTGGATCTTAGCTGTACTTGCCATATTCAAAACTTGTGAAAAACAGGGGTTAAAAAGGCTGAATATCTTTGTACCTTAATGAGAGAACGATTGCTGTAATAGTATCAAAGATAAACCAGTATATTAGGAACACTAAATGATAAAGGGTGATAATATGCCATTCTTGAGACTTCTTGGCTCTTACCTAACACATCAGAAAGTGATTGTTGAATTTTAAATAGCCATACAAATGGATGACATAGAAATTTAACTTTGCTTTGACCTTATTCTAATTCACAAGATGACTGCAAAATGACTTTGTTGCATCTGAATGTATGCTGGATGCTAAATCACTCCAGAGTATAAAATCTTTGTTTTGGCATAATGTTGATGCATAAACATTTGTACCCCATACTAACCCTATAAACATCACAATCCATCAGTACAATTACAAAAAAGATTGTTTGTTTTCACACTTAAAGCAGACATGAAATAGAGTGTCCTTAACTTAATCACCACCTTGATTTACCACATTTGCATATATTTGCATATTAATTGGACTACAGATTAAAATTGGTTTTGTAATTTTAATTAAGTGTCCACAAAGGTAAATGATTAGAACTGTTTAAAATACATTCTGACATAAATAGCAGTAAAAGCTTTTGTGATGATGTTTTTGTGGAATTACATTCAGAAAGTGGCCTTTTTATGATAGTAATTTTAATCTTAAATAGAATTATACAGTCAAACAGAACTGTGGATTCATAATCATTTTTTTCAAGATTCATTTAATATTTTGCTGATTTGCAGCACTTGATGAAAATGTACTGTAGGTTTAGCTGATTGCAAAATTAGGCCTGTAGAGCTGATAAACTAAGGGTTTAAACCCGCAGTCTTATTAGATGCCTGTCATATGTGCTTGAAATGTATATCTCATTCTGCGCGTGTGTGTGTGTGTGTGTGTGTGTGTGTGTGTGTTTTAATGGAATCAACCCATATAACCTTTTTAATGATATACCCTTTAAAAAGAGAATCACCTTAAGGGACCATCATATTCCCAGTTTAAATTAGGGAACATATAAAATGTTTAAAGGTCTCTTTGGCGTATTATTCGGGTACCCAGAAGAACCATCTTGGTGTTGACATAGGCCAAACTGTGCCGCCTTAATAACAGGTCATCCTCCCTAGTGCATTCCCGTGGGGATGGCACTCACAGCATGAACAAGATAATTGTTGGGAAAAATGCACTTTTTTTCTCTTGAAACCCAGTACACTTAACGTGTGGCATGTGCTTTCTGTTATACCAGACAGAAAATTGGTTTTACCAGAAGGTTACTGGATGCCTAGCACCCCCTTCTTCCAGCTGGCATTTTCCTGTTTGGATCATTTTAAATGTTGGATCCTGAAACCCTCCCCACTCCCAGCTGCCACCTTCTTCCCTGGCGGTACCCTAGACTCAGCTCCCTAATGCCTCCTTGCACCCAGCTGCCTCTCTGCCTAGCTGCTGGCTATTTAGAATGTGATGGGATACATAAGCCTTTCCCTACTGGTCACCTCTGAACAACTTTTAATTGGAATTTTTATAATATGATGTCCCTAAGTTTACCCAAAAAATCCATCAATTTTGTTTTTCTTTCTAAATATTGTATGCATGTGTGTGTCCCCATGTGCATGTGGGTATCTGTGCGCACACACACTTGCATGTACGCACACACACACACACACACACACAACTCCTTCTAGGCTTATGAAGAACAAACCAGTAAACCTTTGACTCTGCTAAATCAGAAGAGGGGAGATGATTTCTTAGAAACATACCATTGCATATTAATTTTTAAGAGTCAATTTTTAAAGCCTTTTATCCTGGCATATTACAAAGAGAGAAAGCTTGGGAATGTGCCAGGCCTATTTTCAAATCCCAGTCCTTCTGTTTCCCAAGAATGCCACTTGGGCAAGTTATTATATCTCTATGTAACCTCAGTTTCCTCTTATGTTGAAAGGGGTTTAAAAAAAACTTTCTTCATTAGGTTATGAAATTTAAGTAAAATGATAAATGTGAAAGCATCTAGCCAAGGCAATAGCATTGTAGTTGGTGAAAGTGGCCAAGTTCAGAATATAATTTTGAAGGTAGAACAGACCAAATTTGCTGATGACTTGGTTATAGGGTATAAGAAAAAGAGGATGACACCAAAATGTTTGGTCTGAGCAAGTTGAACCTCCTCTAAATGAAGGATAGGAAACTATGGCAGAAACCAGTTTGGAGGGAAATATCAAGAACTGGGTTCAGAAATGTTGAGTTTAAGATACTTTTCAGACATAGAGAAGGGAACTTACTTCACTGGAAATTATTTTGTATAATAAAATCTTAACAGGTGTTGTGTGTATGTGTACATGTGTGATCAACATCTTATGCAAACTATACTTTTGGAAAAGGATAGACTCAGAATTCTCAATTACATTTCAGCACCATTTTGAAATTGGGCTAAATTCAATGTTTTATTATTGACATTGCTTTAAAGATTTGTAGAAAAGAGATTTAGATGTATTTTTATTATTATTCTCAGGGTTTCTAGTTCTGTTTTCAGATTTGTTTCACTAGTTGAAACAAAGTTTTTATGTGAATGTTTTATAGGGCAATATGATATCCTAATATATGATCCAGAAAGTACAGTAAAAAGCAGAAAGGAAGTACCAAACACTTCCCTTCACTTTATTAGTTCAAAGATCCTGAATGAAATGCTCACAAAAAAGAAAGCAAAAGAGAGAGAGAGCATATAAGGACAAAGAATAAAGAATGAATGAAAGGAAAAGAAAAAGACCCTTGAAAGGAGTTTACAAGAATCACAGCATACAGAAAATAGTTTCAGCTTCAAGATTAGCCTTACGCAATGCCCTTCCCAGAACTTGACCTCCCCTAAGTTTAAACTTGAGAAAGTTTGTCTTCTCTGCTCCTCGTTCTCATCACCATCATCTTTTACCTCTACTTCTTGGGACCTCTCAATCCGTACCCAATGCAACATGTCTCCTTTCTGGAACACTCTTGAATACTTACAGAACATATTACCATTTTAAAGACTCTGAGAAGTCTTGCAAAAAAAGAAACTAGTTATTTTTCTTTTACCCAGTTTAACAGTCACAGTCCTGGCAAGAAACATATGGCACACTCAAACTTGTAACTTGAGGAGACTTTAATAGGAGGACTTTTTATAAAGGCATGGGCAGGGTTAAAGGAAGGCATTGAGGTATAGTGCGGTGTTCTGGATCTGGTAACAATGCTATCATGCCTGGAAAGGGCAAATGGAAGGAGTAATTACTAGAACGTGAAGAGGATCATCAACTATGCCCTTAAAAAGCCAACTGATCACAACCAGGCAGGGAAGGAGCCAAAGAATAGGTATCTCAAAGACTCCTGTCTATTTCTCCAGTTGGCTGAAACCAACCAGAACCAGAAGGCAAGGGAGGTCTTTAATGCAGCCCTTTGGGTTCAACTTGCTGGACCACAGAGAGGATCAGGAAAAGGTAGAGAGTGAAACTGGAGGGCCACGTGGAAGATAATTGAGTACACTTCAGGTTTTCCAAATGTTTTTCCCAATAAAGCTCTCTTTTAGTTTGTTTATATGTTTGTCTTGATTTGATTTGATTTGACATCTAAGAACTATCTCCAGGGGTATTGGCTATTTTGTGTAGCACAATTTAGAATATTGATCTAAGCAGCGGTCATAAAATGGGCCTAGCAAAGCAATTTTGCTTTTTAAAAATTAAGCCTGAGTATCTTTGGGTGGGGTATAAGCCCCCCAACTTTAACATCAACCCACCACTTTCCATTATGTTCATGCATTAAGTCAGCACAATTGTGTCATTTCCTGGACCTATAGGCATTTGAGTTGTTGACCCTTGTCTTGGATTCTGTCCTCCTCCCTCCTCCTTAATTCCTCATCAGAATGTACCTGTTCTAGGCTCCATTTTCAATGGACCCAGTTTTCCTTAGAGAATCTAATAAATCTATGTTATTATGAAAATGATTATTGAAGGCTTAGTGTGTCATTTTCCTAGGGTAACACATTTGAATTTGAAAACACACTTTATAGAAATCATGCCACAATCCCCCCCCCTCCAAATTTCAAAATGATGTGACTTTTTTTTTTCTTTTCCTTCCCCAAATGCACAAAATACATGGTATTCCATATGTAAAGTTGGCCCTAATCATTTCTATCTGGCGGCTACCATGCATGTCTCCTACCTCTCTATTGCTAAATAAAGAGAATATGTGTATTTTCCCCGGAGAACAACATACTTTGAATTCCCCTCAAATGCAGGTTCCCATGGATAACTAGCTGGAGGAAAAGAGAAATGGCAGACTGAGCTCACAGGTAAAATCCTGTTAATAGAGACCTCCAGGAGACAGTACCTTGCCTTCTAATACTCAAATATTTATTCTAGAAAGTAGTGTTCAAAATAAGTTTAAGATACCACCATAATTGGAAAGAATTGTTCTTTCTATCCGGATTGAATGCAGTCAATCTGCTTTCTAATGGACAGACCACAGCCCCAGTACTTTTAGAATGTGGGTACCGCAGAATGAATGAAATCTCATGCTTTTACCGTATCTCCTTTCTATTTTGCCAGAATCAGCTACATCAACTGCTTTTATTCTTTCTTATATAAAATATCTCTGTTTTTATCTTCTTCCACTCCTTTTTCACTGTGGCTTTAGAATTAGATTTCCTCCTTGACAAGTCAGTGTTTTTACACTATGCTTCAATGGAAGTATCAGGTACTGATTTTTCCTTTTTTATTTATGCTTGCAGACTGAAAAAGGGACTCTTTTACTGAATTAGTAATGAAAAATTATTTTTATAATAAGGTCAACAAAGCATTATTACTGTAGGTCATTGGCCAGGACTCAGAAACGTTTTAATTATAGTATATTTCTTACAACAATAATGACATTTGGCCTGTGTTAAATTTCCCATTAGCTTCTCTTCCTGATTTTCATTAGGCGCACCCTGAATTCAGGGCTTAGATGTTAATTTTCATGGCATTTGAATGTTTTATTCAGATTACTAAGGCACATTGATCCTCTTCCTAGAAGTTTTGTTGTCAGGGAATGGTGAATTCAAGAAAGTTTTCAAAAGTATGGAAATAGTTTCAACTCCTCAAGGGCTATCAAGTATTTTTTCTTTATGTTTTATTTTATGGCTTAGCCTGTAGAACATCAGTAACTCATCAAAGTTCTTAGATTTTCAGGAGTTTTTAAAATAAACTGCTCTGAGATATTTTTAATATTCAAAACCAGTATTTTAACTAATGTAGATTATATGCTTACTCATTTCACACATCAGAGTTCCATTGATAAAATTCTTTGGACTTTTATCAATCCATGTTTCTTCCTGATAAAGCAAGTAGGTGTTTAAGTAATAGAAGCATTTGATACTCCATGTTTTTAAAAACCCAACAACCAGGAAGAAAAAATAACAAGGATCTTTGGTGGTAGATTGGCTGCAAGTGACAGAAACCCAAATTCAGCTAGTTCAATCATATTTCTTAAAGGGGGGTGGTAATTTACTTGATCAGATTTCTGAGCTATATAGGGTTTTCTGGGGGTCCTTCAGGGCTGGATGGGTAAGGCTGAAGCACTGTCATCAGGGTTATGACTTTGCCCTTGTCTTTCAGATTGGTTTGACCTCTAATTGTTCCAGTTACCTCCTGATAACAAAGTATCCTAGTGAAAAGAGACAGGTTGACCAATAGCCCTGCCTGGCAAAATAGCCTCAAAATGCCTCTGATTGGCTAAAACAACATCCTGGAACCAATTATAGCAGCCTAGGGCTGGATGGGTACTTCTTTGACCTCACATGACCTTTTAGAGTTACCCTCCCCATTGTGGGAACTGGTTCCCATCAAAGAGTTTGGCTATTCCCACCCCACATGGAATGAATTTCTCATAGGAAAGAGAGATTCTATTAATAAGAGTGGAACCATGAGCAAATCTACTTCTTTCTAATTCTAGGTTGTATACAGAAATCGAGGATAATAATTGTTTCTACCTATCTCAAAACTCAAAAAAGTTACCTCTTATTACATTGAAATGTTGTAATTTTTAGATTGTTGTTACAACTCGTAGACACGAATTCAAGAGCCCTCAGTAAAATACAGCTTTTTGCTATATTTATACAGAAGAAGAATACTATCAAAAGGATATATCTCTGAAGGTGAGATGGTAATGAACCATAGAAACAATATAACTGCTAACATTTAGAGCTTACCCTGTGCGGGTTCTATTTTCAAAGAGTGCCGCATATTAACTCTTATAAATGTAGTGTTTGTTAGCCAGGTTCTAGAGTCAGATGGCCTGGGTTGCCACCCCACAGCTTTCAGGTCATGGGACCTAGGGCAGCTGTTTAACCTCTTTATGCCTCAGTTTCTTGATCTGTGCAACAAAAGCATTAATAGCAGCTACTCCACAAGGTTTATAATGAAGTGGAACATATCAGCATCTGGAATATAAGCAGCACTCAAAGAATACTAGTAGAGGAGGAGGAGATTTTGTCATTTCTTCTTATCTTCATCATCATCCTACATTATTATTTGTTAATAGAGTCGACCAAATGATTCAATGATGATTTATATTTAGGATTTAAGTATATAGTTTTAGAGATTGGAAATTTTATTTATACATATATTTATATATACGTGTGTGTGTGTGTGTATTTTTTTTTTTTAGGCCATCTAATTAACAGGGCAATTCAAAGAAAATGCAGAAATCAAAGGAATTCATAGATTCCCAAAGTAGCTTTGCTCAGAAGGGAACCACAGTAGATATGTAATCATTCAAATTCTCTTACATTGATGAAAATCATATTGGCTAAAATATGAATTATAAAAGAAGCATAGAGTTCCTAGCACAAAATAAATACTTTGTTGTCTTGAACTCCTCAACTATAAAAATGAAATGATGTGATTTTAAAATATTTTGGTCTTATTTTTCCAGATCACACAAGCATATAAATTTTAAATATTCATACTTAACAAGGACACTATATTGGGAACTATAGCTTCAAGGTTATCAAAAGAACAATTCACTAAAATAATCTTACGTTACTTTATGATGTGATTCTCTAAAATTATTTTTCAAGTGACTTACTTAAAGGCATCTCAGACCATTATTAAAATGAAAAAAGTCCCAATACTCATATTTTTAGAAAGAAATAGGTTTTCTGTTTATAAACATTTTGAGAGCTGTGAAATGGTAATTGTTAATTGTTTCTGTTTACATGCTTGGACATTAACAGTTATTTTGGAGTCAAACTCACAGTATTTTTGAAAGCTTAATTTTCAATAATTTTCTTTTCTTAAAAGACAAGTCATACAATTTCTCCATGCAGAGATGTTCGGTTGAGAATGATGTAAAAATTACAGCCTAGCAAAATAGCTTCTGCCTGAAGAGATTACAAATTCTGGTTGTGGGGAAAGCCATGATTATGAGAGTATCTCGATCTGATAACAACTTCATCCTTTGGTTTGATTAAGATGCTTAGATGAAGTCTTATACCTATGTAGTCTATATTTATACATTACATATATTCATTATACTCAAAGTTCTTTTGTTTGTTTTAAGTGGAGCAAAATCCTATAAATCAAAAAGTCAGTAGAGTTATTTTCTACTACTTCTTGGGAAAAGATGAGATAAGAAACCCTAAAATGTAGATGTTATTCCAAATAAATAAATAAAAGATGTTGGGCACGGAATGGGCATTACATTCTGGTGATGGAGACTACAAATAGTTTAAAATAATTTTCAGTACTGTGAAGAGGTATGAAGTAAAGAAAATAGGGTAATAGGAAAAGCATGATGGGGCAAGACTGGTGGTGAGTGGCAGCCAGATTAAAAGATGATCTGGGTAGACCTCTCTGAGCGGAAAACACTTCACCTCATACCTGAATGATAAGAAAGCAATAGTGGGAAGAGCACTCCCAGCAGAAGAAATAGCAAACAGATACATCCTAGGAATGATAACAGGCCCAGTCAAGAAGGGGAATGGTGTAGGAAACAAGACTGGTGAGGCAGGCATTGCCTTGTGAAAATGGTGAATTTGGATTCATTCTAAGTTTACCAGGAAACCATTGGAAAGTTGAGTAAGAGCAAGCATGATTTGATTAACTGGTAGACTAGATAGAGAACTGGAAGTAGTTCAAGCCAGAGATCATCCAAATCCAAATCCCTCATTTCTTTCTTTCTCTTCCCTAACTATGCATTCTTTCTTCTGAAAACCCATAGCTCACTCTGCCTTTATTTAACAAATATTTATGAAGCCAACACAGTGTGCCAGATGGTGTACTAGATGCTCTGCTATAAAGATGAACAATACATTTTTTTTCTCCTATCCTTAATGGACAGTGTATGTTTGCTTGAGTACAGTTGGAATCAAAGGAGTACCTAAATCTTCTTGGGAAAGACAGGAATGGCTTGAGCTGAGTCACAAAGGATGAGTAGAAATTGACTAGATAGCCAAAGGGACTAATGAGAAGAGTATTTCAGGCAAGAGAGGGAGAAAGTACGAAAAATAGAGGCACAAAAAATTATGACATGTTCACTGACAGACAAATAGTTCTGCAAGACTATGATATGTGGCTAAAAGAGTAGAGATGAGGCTGGCTAGGCAGTCAGAGGCCAGAATATGAGAGCTCTGTTTGCTGTGCTAAGGAGCAAGGTTTCATCCTGTGGGATATGAGAGCCCTCCAGCAAGACATTTGACGGGGTAGAAACAATATCGGTTTTGTTATATGTTGGAGTGTGTTAAGAGTTGATGATGCTGAACTGGAGAAAGCCATTAGAAGCTAGCATATAGTTGAAGTGAGGTGCTAATTGTCTGGACTGGAAGAGATGAAGAGATAAGATTAAGGAATGGAGGAGGCTCTGTGGTTGATTGTATGGGGAGGGAGAGTGAAGGTGGAACCTACAGTGACAGATGGTAGCATTCAATAGGATAAAGACATCAGGAGAAATAAGCAGCATTGTTGGCAGTAGATTTGAGCTCTAGAGTTAGGACCAGGAGGCAGGAGTACCTCTGGATATAGCCAGTCAGAGGATGAATTTATATATTAGAGCTCCGGAGAGTGTTGGAGCCAAAAGTAAAGATTTGTAAACTTGTCACAATATAAAATAGAAGCTAGAAACTGGTGTTATTTAGACTTTATTTCATTGAAATACACACATATATATATGTGTATATATATATATTAGCTTTTGTTTGAACCAATATGTAAAACTCGTGGCTTTCATGTAATATCTACACGTAATGATATTGCGGCCTGCATTCTAGGATAGCAACAATATGCCGGCTTGAGAAAGGATTATACCTACTGATATTAGAGTTGTTTTTTTTGTTTTTGGTTTTGTTTTGTTTTGCCAGAGTGCCCAGACTAACCCATTTCACCTATTTATGTTATCTGGTTGACCTATATTGACATTTGGATTTGAAACTCCAAGCAAAATACATAGAGTGAAAGATCAAAGATCAAAGTCCAAGGGACCAGTGGGTCCTGGAAGAGGGGAAGCCTAAAAAGGAGAATGGGAGGAAGCATTTCTAGTTTGTTTGTTTGTTTTCCTTCCAGGCTTTCTCTCTAGAGTTCTTTTTTAGCATCTTCTCATTGATCTTTGGTAGTCTGCTCTCTCTGGACAATGTTTTTGTTCATCTTAGATCCTCACTATTCACTGTGGTCCATGAATAGAGTTTGCATTTCAATTTCTTCCTAGCACTTACTGGGAAATTTAGGTCTTTCCAAATACTGAATCCTGGAAAAAATTCATTTGAGAAATCTGGAAAAATATTATAATTCTCCTGTAATTATTAAAGCTTTAAAAAATCAACATAGCACTGTTACTGGTTAGATGAAACCCACGTCGGTCAAACTGAAAGTAAGTGAGGGAAGCACTGGCATGTGGAGTTGAAGGTGAGGAGGACGTTGCTAGGCCCTAGGACTGGGCCATGGGGGCCATGAGCAGTCAGGAGTGTCCGGATCTTTTGAGCATTTATCTAATGTTTGGTCCCCGTAGGAGACTGCATGCTCCATAAGGGCAAGAGTTGTATGTCTTGTTTACCCTTGGCATCTTGTCTTTGACACATTTTGGCCTCTCAGTCACTTGATGAATAACAGTAGTGTTAGTTTAAAATAGGAAGGACAGCAGGGTTTAAAAGAATGAATGGAGGGGATCCCTGGGTGGCGCAGCGGTTTGGCGCCTGCCTTTGGCCCAGGGCGCGATCCTGGAGACCCGGAATCGAATCCCACATCGGACTCCCGGTGCATGAGGCCTGCTTCTCCCTCTGCCTATGTCTCTGCCTCTGTCTCTCTCTCTCTCTGTGACTATCATAAAAAAAATAAAATAAAAATAAAAAAATAAAAGAATGAATGGATGGATGGAATTGTCCAAGAAATATTTCTAATATATTGAAAGTAGGTTTTATAAATTTATTATTTCTAGCAATTTAACTACCATATAGCCAATTGATTTACCTTAAGTGGCAACATATACACACGTACATTTTATGTTTCTCTAGTCATATAGGGAAATTCAATGTCATGCTCACCTTGCTATTTAAAAACAATTTGTAGGCAGTGTAGATGCTTTAGGATCATTATTAGAAATGGACTCTAACTGCCTTTGTTCAGGTATTACACGAAGGTATAATTTGGGATATATCTCCAGATGGAAGTTAAACCATCTTAATATATGAAATTCACCTTGTTAAAAATGTCTTGAGAGAGAGAGATTGGGATTGTTTTGCCATTACAAAATGTTTTATTGAAAGACACTTGTGATGGTTCTGTTAAGTATTTTGAAAAGTCCTTGGATTCTTCAGCACTGCTACTTCTGCGACATTTTACTTACCCTATTTTTTCTAATAGATTCTCAAAGCCAGGCCTGCTGGGCTCCCTCTGGAAAAACCACAATTCACCCTAAAGCTTGAACTCATAGACTCCACTCTCCTCATCCTCATGTGGCCCAGTCTGCTCACATTCCTTCCTTTTAGCTGGGAAGAATGAAGATTTAGATTTAGAGATGACCGTTTATTCATTCAAATCCTGTTGAGCATTTGTTGTATACCATGGTGTTCTAGGATTTAGGGACATAGCTACAAACAAAACAAACTAAAATCTTTACCCCAAGGGATTTCCATTCTTGTGTGATGGGAAGAAAGGCATAAGATAAGCCAAATGTAGGTGAGATAGTGAAGAATGCTATGGAAAAGAATGATGTAGGAGAGGGGCCAGCGACTCTGAAGTTTTGTGTGGTTTGATTGGCCACCACCGTTTACTGGCAGGTCTCATGATTCATGCAGTTTGTAGATGTGTTTTATGTAGGTCACACGGTTGTTCAAAAATATCAAACCTGAATTAGTTCTCCACATTTAAAAGCCTTGATATTTCACATAAAAGTACAAATTTATGACTTTTCCTGAAAAAAATTGGGAGGAAATGGCAAAATTCCAGCATCAGCTGAAATTGAGTCCTGGTTATTCCCTTTAAACATGGCATCATAAAACTAGAGTGTAGTAAAGTATATCTAAGTATAATACTTACACAGTAATAGCGCCTTCCTGTGGATCAGGAGCTACCTGAAGAATTTGATGTGTATTGACTAATTTGATCTTCAAAACAACCCTCGGAAGCAAATGCCAAATTGAGGTGCAGAACATTGAGGTAACTTACTTGCCTGGGGTCACAAACCTAGTAAGTGGTGAAGCCAGTAGTTAATCCTGAAATGTCTGGGTGCTAAATCTAATTCTAGCCATTCCATGTATGCCTCGTTCCTTGCTACCACCTGGTGAACTTCATCCATTTATATTTGATGAAGTTGAGATTCCAGGTCTCTCTAATGTCCCAGGCATGACTGCCTTAAGATCTAGAGTAATCATAAATTTGTAGTTAGACCTTCATAATAGTTCCTGTTCCAAGGGTAGGGGGCAGTCGGGTAGCTGATATATCCCAAGTCTGTGCCCACTTGTCCGCCTCCTGCAGATGAATCTGTTCCTTTAGGACTGGCCCTGCCCTTGTGAGCAGTTCCAGTGAATGCCCCTGTCTCTCTGCCTCGCCATGGCCGTGTTTCCTGATTTGCTTCACACAATTACCTTGACTTCCTCACAAATCCTGAGATAAGAACAAAAGGGCCACAGAAGCTATGCATTTTTCTGAGTAAAATATCCGACACAGGATGAAAAATGAAAGCTAATCATCTTTTCCTTCTTCCTCTTTTTTTTTTTTTTTTCTTAAAAAGCCCATATGAATCATAGGTTTTGGAAGATAAAACTCCAAGAGGGTTGTGTCTGTGTATGTGTGTGTGTGCCTGGACATGTGCATATGTGTCCATGTCAGGGAGGTGAATGCTTGTCACCCCTGAAGTGGTGATGTTTGACTTCAAAGGACAAAAAGCCATCCATTACCTATGTATTAACAGTGACAAAACTTAGCAACAATAAATATTTAGCAATGCATGAATCCTCCTCTACCTCATTTACAGACTTGATTGGAAGGTTTTCACAGCTCAAGGGACTGAAATTTGGCATCTTCTCTGCTAGCCCAAGTTCATTTTTTATCTTCTTCCTTTTCAAAAGTTGTTTCTTAGTTACAGAACATCAAACATAAGTTGGATGTAGTTTCATGCCTTTAGGAGCCAGTTTTTTTTTTTTAATTTTAATATCTCTTATTAAACAATAGCCTCCAGAGACAGATATTTATTATAAGGCAATATCTTTAAAATTTATATTATTTTCAATCTGTTTGATCAATGGGTACGATACTTGTCAACATTATGAGCTCATGAAAGAATTTGGCTTTAGAGGAAATCATACAGGGAAGGGTCAATGAATGGCGCTACTAACCCTGGGGTAAGTGCTGGCATCTTGTGTTGGGGCAGGGGGGTACATCTCAGGCCACAACTGGGTTACTGGTCCCAGACCAGCTGAGCTCAGTGCAGTGCCAATGGGCAGGAGTCAGGACTAGTTGAGATCCAAAGGCTGTGTGAGCCCCATAGCCCAAGCCAGGTCAGACCTCCAGAGATCATCATCAACCTTTTAGTAACAAAGGCAAAAACCCTCTCACCCAACTCCTTATTGACCTAAATCTCTACCTTTTTAACATATCTTGAAAAAAACTGATTTATCAAAGAATCAGAGTGTTATTAGCAAGACTTTGTTCTTGGGGACCTTGCTACTCAATAGCTCAGTGACTTTGGGTTCACTTACTTAACCTCTCTGGGCTTCTGTGGCAGACTCTTCTGTAATCTAAGAGTGGACTAAATAATCTCTAAGGCACCTATTGGTTCTAACATTCTGGGAGGCTCTAGAAGTCAGTAGGCATATGGAATTCCTTTCTAATTTTCCTTTCATAAATATATGTATTAGAACACAAGCCAAGAATCTCTGTGCGGGGTCTTCAGATCACGGGGCTTCTTTTTTCATCTCTTCTAAGGATCTGAGCCTGGGCAGGGAGATTTTGTTTTAACATCATTTTTTGGAAGATTGTCTAGAGTATAGCTCTACCTAAAAGGGTTCCTTTTCTTCTAATTTCTTGAAACAAAACAAGATAGCCTTAATGTTTCTGTGCACACTGGCTGGCAAAAAGCTTACAGACCCTCTCAGCCTGGCTTTGGTTAAATGAAGTCCAAAACGGAGCGCCTCTGTTGAACCTGGTTTCCCATTTTGATGATATGGAGCTACTGTCCTGGAAAGAGGAGCCTGTTGTTGGGATTCAGAAGCCCTGGTTTCAAGTCCTGGCTCTGCCACTCTGAACCTCAGCTTCTTCATTCTGAAAACAAAAATGGAAACACCAGGTTGCAGTGAGGATCTGTAAACTCTGATGCCTCTTTCACATCCAAGATACTGTAACGAAGCTTTCAGCCAAACATGCCTATATATCTGAAACACAGGTCTCCTGAAACAATACTGCAAGTGATTCATTTTAATGTTTTCTTTTCTCTTTATGTTATCTATTTCATTTCTTTTTAAAATGCTGATCATGACCCACTAAATTGATTTGGTCATGAAAACACTGACCTAGCACACACTTGATCATTTTCTTTTTTCTTGGGAATAACCAGAGTTTGGACATGAATATGTATGTGCAGTATCATCGCATGACCAGAATCATCTCCCCTATGCCAAGAGCCCATGTGTATTCCTTGTAAAATAAGGGGACGAGTACAAGCTTTACAGACATAGAGTTAGGAATGATTCCAGCTGGAGGGTCTTAACTAGCTGTGTGACTTTGAGTGAGCTGCTTAACCTTTCTGGATCTTAGTTTCCTTTTTAAAAAAAAATTTGGATAATAATACCTATCCCACAGGATTAAATAAATGTACGTGCAGTGTTTAATATAAAATATGCACAATTTAAGCACTGACTTCTTTGGTAGCCCTCATTAGTCATTTTGTCACCAAGCCTTTACTCTTCCCTTCAGGATATTCTTTGCACTCACTCTCAGGTTTGTTTTCTTGACCCCTGCAGGACTGGAATAATCTTGCTCGCCTTACACTTCTGCCACGGGACCAGTCCTTCTTGCATAACAAAACCAGGTTAAGTTTCCACAAACACCACTGCGTTTCACCACTTCACAACCCATTGCCACTAAAATCCTGTAAACCCACTCTCTAACCTGCCATTTCCGATTCCTCTTAGTGATGTCAGCATGACATTGACCTTTGTTCCTCAACAAACTCATTTCCTGAGCATCTACCATGGGCTGGCAGGGCTCAGCTTCTAGAGACTCAGCAGCGAACACAACAACCAACCACCCCTTTGGGGCAGGGAGGACACCGCTAATAAGTGAACAGGTCACATATAATGTATAACTATAGGTAATTTGGGGTAGTTGTAAGTGACAGGAAGAAAAGGAAGACAGTGTGGGAGAAAATAAAGTGTGAGTCGGTTTCCCCTCCTGAGATCTTCTGCTGTCCCTTAGGTGATCTCACCCCAGCACTGGAAGGTGTGCCCTCCTACTGAGATGTGCCTCCACCTTTTCTTTTTCCTTCAGGACCCATCTGGCTCTTCACAACTCTGTTCCAATCCTTCCCAAACCTCACAGTGGTCTGTACTTCCCCGTGTAGCATTTTCTGTCTCAACAACTTTTTTATTCCAGTTTGTATTACTATTATTGTGTGTATTTATGTGCATTTTTTTAAAATCGCACCAACTAGATTATGGGGAGAAACAGCATGTTCTTTTGTGCAACTTTCATGATCCTCTCATAATACCTTGTTCAAGGTAATGATCAGGAAGGTGTGGAGTTATTGGAAGGGGGATTTCCTACCTGGTTACTAGGGCGTTGTTACAACTATGAGCCAGCTTGGCAGTTTCTATCGAAATGTGTAATGTGCATGCTTTATGACCTGATATCCCGGGTATAGTTGTCTTTCCTAAAGATATGCTGGCATAACATGAAGATGAATGTAAAAGGATGATGGCAATCTTGTGCATTATTTTTGAAGTAATATTTTAGAAGCAACCTCGATATCTGTTCGTATAGATTATGATATGTACATTCAGTGGAATGCCGCATATGCCATTGTTAAAAAGGATGAAATAGGTTCATATTTACTGATCAGAGAGTTGACCACGACATAGTTACCTGGAAAAAAAAAAAGACTAAAAAAAAAACCCCAAAGCTGAAAAATAATATGTATACTTTGAAACAGTGAATACAAAATAGACCATGTGTGGTGGGGGGCGGACCCACGAGTGGGCTTGACTAAAAGGAAAAATGAACCAGCCTTACCACTGCAGCTGACTACTCACAAAAAATAAGATGTCAGTTGATTTGGGGGAAAGATTTATAGATTCCGGTAAAAGTTAGGTAAACTGTTAAAACTCAGTTATAATCATTTTTAAAAGAATAAAGGAAAAGTGGGTTTTTAAAAAATCAGTTGCCCTTTTGGTCTCAGATTTCAAGTTGTATGTTTTGGAAATCCATCACCGTTACCATCATCATTATTACTAACACTTAATCCATTGAATCATACAGGCATCCCCTCTCAACTATTTCAGTACTTTCTATACCATCCCCGCCAAGGAGAAGAGAGCCAATACTTGCTTCATGCAATAGTAGCGAACTCATTACCTACTAAACTGGTTGACTTATTTTTGGACAACTCTGATTATTAGAATTCATTTCTCCCCGGAGCCAAAATCTCTCTCCTTATAGCTTCCTTCATTGTTCTTACTGCTTTCCTTTGGGGACATGCAGAACATTTTTCTCTTGACAGCCTATATAAAATTTGAAAGTAGTTGTTCGTGTTCTAACAGTTTGCCTTGTTCTCGCTACGTAGTTAACTTTAAAAAGATCTCTTAGCAGTTCTGTTTTCTCAACAGAAAAACAAAAGTATGACAGCGAAATTAATCAGCATTAACTTTGATTAGGACTGAATTGCAAATCTAGACATTATTATTATTACTATTATTATTGATAAGATATATAGATCTGTGGCTGTCTGTACATGTTCAATCTAGATTGTGGGGTTCTAGAGCAGAGCATTTTGTTTTATAAATCTTTGTTTCTTCCTTCTCTTCCATGT
Organism: Canis lupus baileyi; assembly: GCF_048164855.1. Classification (NCBI taxonomy): domain Eukaryota; kingdom Metazoa; phylum Chordata; class Mammalia; order Carnivora; family Canidae; genus Canis; species Canis lupus. The sequence goes on along the minus strand of NC_132857.1, from coordinate 51,208,042 downwards.
CTACATTACCCATGGTGATATTTAAATTTCTTATGCACCTGCCATATCCTTAGTAAATAGATGGATTAATTCTTTTTATCCACCTATGTGAATTCCTCTGGATGTACTAAATATAATTTTTGGTCCAGATATTCCAAATCTAGGAGATATGGGTCTCTCATATTTTACCACCAAACAATACTGGGCTGCTGACCGTCAATGGGACTGTATTCTGAATGGGTGTGCCACATTAATTATTTAGCTATTAAAAAAGAACCTTTTGACAAGTAAGTGATAATAAGTGCATCTACATAGACTATGTCTTTTAGTCCTAGAAAATGAAATTTAAAATCTCATAAAGTTTCTATTGAATATCTCGGTACAAAGTTTTTAAATGACATTATACCAAGTTTGGATTTAACTCACCGATGGTTAATGTCCTATTAGATGACTTACTATTTTAGTTATTATGTATATATTTTTACCAATTCTTTGTATATCTTTTTGTGGCCTTTGCATTTTATTGATAACACTGAAGATCAAAAGAAACATGATTTCAAAGAACAGTTTCTCCAAGTCATGTATCAGGATCTTCAAATTTTATTCTGTTTTTTAGCTGCTTACCACTATATTGACAGGCATCTGATTGTGTGGCCTAGTTCTAATTATAGATACAGGCTACTTCACATAGAGCTGGATATTTCTAAGAGACTAAACAAAACGTGTAATGCTGTGAACAAGGAAAACAGCAGCATGTTTTTACTGTAAATTGACTGTTGTCATAAACAATAATTATCAACACAGCGTTGGTATCATGATACTGTCTTGGGCCTCATCATTCAAACTATTTCTCTTTGTATTTTACTGTGATTTTTAAAGGGGGGAAAAACCCAACAACTGTCAATCTAATCATTATATTCAGCCTACATTACCAAGCAAAACATATTTACAGCTAGATCTACACTGTTTTTACAAGTTTATTAAAAACATGTGTTGCCCAGTGCCAGGAATAGCTACAGCAAATGCTAACACCAGTAGGCAAACTGTCTCTTCACTTTCTTCTGAAGATTTAGCTACCCCATCACTTTAACTAGGAGTTACAAAGTAGATGTTTCTATGTGAAAATGGGTATCACGGATAAGAACTCTGTGTGGTGTGTGTTGTGGGGGGTAGCAGGCAAGCATCCATTTGCAGAGAGCAGCAGGGATTGGGGATCTTAGGGATGTGACAATATAAGGGCTTAGATGATGGGAACCAGGAGATTATGGCACTCCTTTATACCATGGAACTAGCATCACAGTCAACAACTAATGAAATAAAGTTAAATCATGGGACTTCGGGCTATTTGGATTATTTAAAAGAAGCATAACATTTCCTGTGGCATATGTTAAAACTGCATTTATGTTCTGTGTATAAATTTAATTTCTTACTAATCTTAATCGTGATAATTTATCTAGTAAACCAATAGTAATTATTGGTTTACTAAATACACACAGCTCCACTACCCTCAAATAGCCTGTAGACACCACAGGACTCTCTCTACCTTGTTTGCCACTGCTCCTAACATATAGTAAGGGCTCAACAAATATTTGTTCAGTGACTGAATATTCGCAAGGAAAGAAAGGAAGAGAAAGGCCCATTTTCTATATTCAGCGTGTAACCATCCTCCTCTATTCGTTCTCCTCTCTGAATTCCTATAGTCCATGTATATTAATCACTCAGTTCATCACTTGGCTACATAACATATTATGTTACTCCCTAGCTGTTTGAGGTATGTACATCTAGCTTCACATTAGTTTATTGACTCCCTGGGGCCTTTGTATTATTTCTTTTCAGCAACTAATCTGATGAGGCATCCACTGGGCATTTAGTACATACTTCGTGTCTTCACTGTGTTAAAATAGATTTCAAACCAATGTGAGAAATAGCATTCTATCATCTGGTCTGAAACATCAGCCTATTTCATTCTTCAAGGACTCAATGAACTTCCCAGGAATTAATCCAATGGCATAGAATGATTTGGTATTTCCTTTAATAGTTAAGAGATAACCTTCCATAAGTTACAATTGCTTTGCACTGTTGAGTGAGTGATAACGGATGGGTTTTCCATCTCTTGATGGCACATCAGGTTAAGTTCAAGAATGTGAAATATATTTTCAAAATGAAAAGCAAATGTCAATTTCCTTATAATGATCTCTTTCTAATGATGATGATATAATAATAATAGTAATAATGATAATAATAAACAACTCTGGAACGGTGCTACCATAAAATGTTATTAAATAGCAGCAAATACCCACTTGCACATGTTGCTGTCATCGTTAATTTACAAAACATGTTAAACTGGTCTAACTGCTTGCTTTCCCCTCTGAATATGGATATTCATTCAGGCATTTATAGAGATAGTATAGTGTCTATGCAAAAGGAATCCTGACAAGTCTTGTTATTAAAATCCTTGAAGTTTCCCAAGAACCACAGTTTTCAGTTAGGTAGTTAATTTCTTTCTGTCTTACTGCTGCCATGCTTTGAATAGAAGGATTAAGTGCTTCATTGTCTCTCTACCAAGGAAGGTAGTTTGGCACAAACAGGTGAATGGCCTCACAAAAGTAGAACAAAAATCTTAGTCTTATTATAGAGAATGACATAAAACCACTTTAATGTCCAATTAGCTACTAGAATATACATAAGCCAGATAATTGCAGGTGATCAATACTCCATATGTAGCTTCCTGAACATTTTCCTTTCTTCATAATTATCTTTAATCTTTATAATGAAATACATATCAAATATATGACCAAAAAAATGAAACTGGAAATTTACATGAAGTCATAGAATATAGATATGACAGTGACAGCAGTTGTCAGGAAACTATTCAATGAAATGAGGAATAGAATCCAACTGGCATTCTAGAAATCTAGAAATAAATTCTATCTCAAATTAGAGAATTTGTAGGATTCTAAAATCTTTGCACAATGAGATCCCAGGTGGCTCAGTCTGGTAAACTTCCAACTCTAGATTTTTACTCAGGTCATGATCTCAGGGTCTGGGATCGAGTCCCACATTGGGCTCCGTGCTCAGCAGGGAGCCTGCTTGAGGATTCTTTCTCCCTCTGACCCTCTCCCCCTGCTCACACATGTGTTCTCCCCCTCTCTCAAATAAATAAATAAATCTTTTTAAAAATCTTTGCATGATGATTTCATCATGAATTTCAAAAAGGTGAGCTCGAAATTGACATAAATCTTGTCAGTGGCTTATAACAGCATAAAGAAGAAAGACATCTTCTACACATAGCATGAGTCCTGCCTTTGCCTTCATTCTCACTGTAGGCACTCTCCCCACTGCCTTTGGGTAGCACTTTCAGGATGGATCTCTTATCTCAAGTCATCTGTATCAGCCCTGGTTTTTGAACATCTCTTTTTCCAGATGATCTAGACTTTTGATTTATTATAATCCTGAGACAGGCTACCTCTGTGATTAAACCTGCTCACAGAGAGAAACTACAGACAAGACAAATATTAAATAATAGATAGTGGCTCATGTTAGAGTGTTTTCAAAAGGAGTGTTAAATTCCTCAAAAGAAAATGAATATATGAAAGCACTTAGTTCCTTTCTCTCTATCTACCTTTCCCCCCAACCCCCACCTTGTGTCTTTCTTTCTCTCTTGCTCTAATTATGGTGGAGGACCCCAAGAGTTGACTATTTTCAATAATATTTAATGAGACTTAACTGGACACTATTCTAAGAAAAACCTTCTCTCTTTAGCCTTTTCTACTTACTTTTCTAATTATATGATCTTGTCAGGTTTTAAAAAGACTCAAGCTCACTTACCTCAAAGCTGAAGAGTCATCGAAGCTCTCTGGGTGCCTTTTCTTCTTGAAGTATGCTGTGTCATATTATGCAGTCTTAGCATTCATATTTAGAAAGATGGTTTTACGTTTCATCTAATTTAAACCTGCTGTAAGAGTAGAAATAGATTTTTGATACAATAATGGATCCTATCTGTCTACCCTTCAACTGAAACCCATAATGGAAAACAACAACAAAATAATGAAAAGCAAAACAATCCTTAGTTTGTTAAACTTTACCATTTCTTGTTTAGCTAATATTTTATTCTGTCCAAATATGGAAATTCCATCTATCAATAAGATTAACAGGGGCTTTTATTTTTCAATATCAAGCCCGTTGGTCCTGGGTTGAATTGAATATTTTGATTTCGTAGTGTCCTTCAGTTGCCTGTTGAAGTCCATGTGGGGAGCCTGGTCATAAAGATTGGTTATGATTCCCCATGTGTTAACATAGAGGACAGCCCCTCATGTCCATGCTCAGTAGATGGTCTCATCTCTAGACATTCCATGTGAACATGTTAAAATAGTCCAAACTACCGTCAGACTTGGTGATTTCAAAGTTGTGAAATCAGCAGTGACTGTGTATCATAACTGGTTAGAAAATGTGTCTCACAGCTGGCTCTCTCTTCACTTCTTGTGGGAACTAACATAATAAAGCCTGGGGAGCTTAACAGTCTTCTGTTATACCTTGCTGGGCTTCTAGACTTCACCTCTTACCTTTTGCTCCACGTCTAAGCTTTCCTATGCACTATGGCTACATTAACCTTTCTAAAATATTGCCCAGTACAAGCCCATTACATTAAAGTCTTTAGTTTCTCCTGCTTACAAGTGAAAGCCCATTTCTCAGCCTGCCGCCTGAAGCCACACATTCCCTCCCTGCCCGACTCCTCTTTCACTTTTCCCCTCTGTGAACTCCAGCGGATACATTCGTGCTTCTCCAAGTATATCATCTACTTTTCTCTCTACTTTCGCATTTTACTCCTAGCCTTCTACTTTCTGGTCATACTATTGTGGAAAGAGCATGACTGTAGATAGACTAAAAATGGATTCAGATATAGAATCTACCATTTAATATATGTATGGATATAAATTATTTAATCTCCCTGAGCCTCAATTTCCTCATTGGTAAATTAAAAGGCAAGTGCTAAGAAGATTAAATTGAGGGTAATTTAATTTCACACACTCAACACACACATACACAACACACACATACACACACACACACACACACTTCTGGTAATAGGCATTCGGTTCTCTTTTTTCCTAAATTGCCCTTTTTCTTCTCAATTCTTATCTGAGATCAGACCATACTTCCTTTAAGTCTACATCAGCTTCTCCCTTCTCCATGAGATATAACTTCCATTTTCTCCTGGTCCTGAGCTAGATCTGCCCCTTTACAATTTCTCCAACATTTGTGGACACTCTTTAGCACTAAGCATAGGTTGCTTTGTGGTTTATTTATTGTATGTAGTTAGATATACACCACAATCTGTCTCCCCTGTGAATGAATCGTGAAGGCATAGGTGCCATCTCACACGTGTATACCTCTTTGTATTCCCAGAGGTTTGAGATAGGACACTACAAGTGCTAGAAGCTTAATGAGCATTTGCTCTTGCTGGTGTGATGATGATAATGATGTTACTGGGAAATCTCAAGGGAACCACTGCATATTTGCACAAAATCAGCTTCATTCCATCTGAGACTTGTGGATGTTTTTGAAGCCAGGACCATATACCAGTACATCTGTACCAGTTACTTCGCCGTTGTACAATCTGATGGTTGTGCCCAGATATCTAGTTGTTAAGTACTTTTTTAAAAATCTCTCTCCACTGTTTATGGTACATTTTCTAATGCAAAAACCCTTATGAATTTATTTTATATACTTATATTTAGTTCTCCTTGGAAAGAATTCAAAACTGCAACTTTCTTTTATTATCTGGTTTGGAAAAGAAATGTGTGATTTCTGATGAATTGTGTGCTATTTTCTAAGAATTTCTCTACTGACACATCTTTTGAACAGAAAGGATTTGTTCCCCAAGTTCTTACTCATGAGCTTTCAATAGACTTCAGATGTGGAGAAGCATTGCCCTCCTCAAATGCGATTTGCAACTGCATTTCATTCACTTTCTTCCCTTTCATGAAATTGAGATGGACGTCTGAGCCAATTAAAAAAAAAAAGTAGATGTGAATTGCATTTATTCTAATAATATTAGATTGCCCTACAAACGTATGCTTGATGCTGTAAGGCAAAATCACATACCTTGGATATTTTTTTTAAGTACAGTGAAAATTAAAACATAGTAGAGAGTAATATTGACTCTGAATAACACAAATGTGGTCTATTTCAAAGTGAGGTAGCTATCTGGAAGAGATTTTCAACTTTGGATTATGTTGGTGCTAATGGTTAAACCTGCATACCTTGTCTTTGATGTTCTGTCCAGGCTCATGTGAAGTAATGGGATTAAAAATAAAGTGTACACCTTTCTTTTGATCTGAGTATCCAAAAGGAAAAATATTTTTTAAAAAGCCTGTCTCCTGCTATAACTTAGCAAATACCACTGCTCCAACAAAACTGATATGATCCTGGGGCTCAGTTCACAGATTTGACAGGTAGCGTACACTAAAAGGTTTTCACAGCCATTGTCCTTTTTCCTGAAGCAATGTCATTCCAGATAGTGCTGTAGAAATGTGGTTTCATACCATCTACAAAAATCAAGGCAAGTTCAATTAATTTTAAGCAACCTCTCTCAAATGACTTGCTTCTCTGGTAACTGATAACAAAGTAGAGGATTTAGGACTATTGGTTAGTTAGCCAGAAAGTGACAACAAAAAGATGCTGGCCTAAGACCTTTACCTTGCTGGGCTACTTTCAGAAAGAACCTGTTTACTACATATTTTCTAATGAGACTTTACTCATCTCCTTGGTTGAGCATACATATATTCACACCCATACAGATTGACACACTTCAAAGACTCTACTCAGTATGGACTCTGTGGTTCATTTCAAAAATGAATGAGTGAGATGTCCAACTATATCCCATTAGAGAAAATAAGAAAGGTTAGGAAGGACAGATGCTTTCCTCAGGTGACCTAAAAAGGCTGGGCTGACCGTGCTTAGAATTTTTTTTTTTTTTACTTATTTATTCATGAGAGACATAGACATAGGCAGAGGGAGAAGCAGGCTTCCCAAGGGGAGCCTTATGTGGGACTCAATCTCAGGACCCCAAAATCATGACCTGAGCTGAAAGCAGACATTCAACCACAGAGCCACCCAGGTGCCCGCTTAGAAGCCCTTATCCCAAGTTAGGCATTGGGATGCCTTTATGAAACCCATTGGCCATCTGAATAGATGTTTGAGTGGACAAGTGGCTTTTTCTGCAAACTGTCAGGCCAGGCAAGACTCACCAAAAGGAGATGGTGAGTTCAAGTTCTCTTTTCAATCCTTGTGATCTTAGGGACTATGATGAATCCATGACACAAGACCAAAACCAAACTCTTCATGTTCTTTTAAAGACCAGCTTCTCTTCCTCTTTCTGTCTCTGCTTTTGCATTGCAAACATCGTTTGTTCTTGTTCTGTGTGGTTTTTCCTGTAAATAATGCTACTATTTTCTGTTCATCCGGGTTTAAGCTCTCCCACTGGCCGGTGGAATAACATTTAAGCTCCTTAGCATGTCCACAATCTCTCTCATCTTATCTCACTTCTTTCTTACCATTGTCCCTTTCTTCAAGCTGGACTTACCTCTTTCCTCTGTACTTTGTCTAATATTAACCCCAGTGCCTAATATTGCAGCCTAGCCCTTAGTTGTTGTTCTTTTTTTTTTTTTTTTTTCTCCACCCCGTAGGCCGCCTATCCTGAAGTGTCATTCATTCTGTTGAAAGCTTCCCTGCAAAAAACATACCGGCCAAAAGGCATCTCCTCTATGAACTCACATAGAGGGTCATTTGTGGCATTCTTGCCATCTCAACAAAGGCCTCACTCCATAGCAGGGCATATTATGTAGCCTTTGTGATTATCTCGCCAGTCTCTTTTTTCCTAGCACTTTTATCCCAGGTCCCCATATACACACAAATCTTGCCCTGGGGAACGACACTCCCAGACAGGTCCTTCTTGTCTCCACCTCCCCATATATTCCCTCATCTGCCTGAACTACATCCTACCTCCCCTCCAGGGCTCACTCTCACTTATCCTACAGAGCCCCTAAGAAGCCTCCTCTAAATTGGTTCCATGCTCCAGCAGGCTCTGGACCCACTCTGATCCTAGCCCTCATTTCACAACACTAAAACTCTCCTTTTCACCTCTTTTATTTACTTCACTAGATCGTGAACTCCTTGAAGTCATGGCCACATCTTGTTTATCACTATATCCACAGAAAAATGCCAAATACAAGACACTAAGGAGATTTGCTAGTAGTAAGAATAGATATGGTGCTTAGAGTCTGTCTTATATTATGGTTCACTGTAACTATTTTCTCTTGGGACATAAGTGTTCTAACAGCATGGGTTATGCTTTATACAGCTTCATTAGAAAAGCATGTCGTATACTATTTGTATACAGCAGATAGTTACAGAATATTTTTCTCGAGTTATTCATTCAGATGAGCATTACTTTTCAAACTGTGCTCTCACAAAACTAGAGTTATTTCACTACTGATGTTATTTCTTAAAATATTTTGAGAAATGTCCTCCGCTAATGATTTAGGAACCACCCAAGAAAACCGGCTTTAGTAGTTATTGTGACCTAAGATATTACTCAACTTAGTCATCACACTTAGTCTTTTGAACTCTAACTTCAGGTTATGAGTTAAAATGTCTCAACCCCCAAATTTAGTAATTTGGGGCATATTTATTATAATAGATTGTGAAATTCCCAAGGGCAGTGACAGTATCTGGCATAGTCAATGAATGAATGATTGAATAGAAAAAAAAAGCACGTGACCACCTCCAGAGACCAAAAATGTACTCACATGTTTCCAATGATACCAACCCAATTGGAGTCCATTTTGGAAGAGAGAAGTTATTACAGTGTATTTCTTTTAGCAAAATGAAAAATAATGATAAATCTGTCTCACTGTCTGAGTCACATCCTGTGTTCTCTGTGTTGGTTAAGGAGCTTTGAGCCACTGACAGGTGTGTCAGTATTTGGGTTTGAGTTCTTGCCATCATCTGATAACTGAGTCCTTTCTTTGAAGTCTCCTTTTTCTGTCCCTCCTGCTTGGGATTCTAGATTTTCACCTACTTAAGCTTCTTTCCTCATAAACTCTTACTTTGCTCCATCCCATGTTTCTTTCTGTTTCTTTTCTTTCATTCCAGTTATTGGATTTTCTGACACCTTACTGCAAGATCCTGTTATCTTTACAGCCATGAACTTTTAGGGTCTTAGTGACATATATAGCTTACTGGCATAGATGCTTTTAGTATATACAGTAGATGAGAGGAGCGTGTCCTTAAAAAAACAACTTGGAGCCCTAAACCTCCAAGTAGGGCAAACAGGAAAAAAAAAGTAACATTGTTTTCTTCTTTTAGAAAGTGGCATAAGTCTAGTGAAATAAATGAACAATGTCAAGTGCAAATTAACTCACGCAGAAACAAGTGATAGTCAAATAGAACAATCGTGAGGCCACAGTTTCTTTAGAACAATAACCATGAGAATTTGTTGTATCCTGAGTGTGATACAGTTACCACTGCTGCCATACACATATGGATGTGCATTTGCACACATAAGCATGTAAAGTTGAAACTGAATATGGGCATTTTCTGCTTTGAACTTTAAGAATACTTTAAAAGTATTCCAAAAGTCAACTTTTATTCCTTTCTTTTGCGGGATATTTAAAGAAAAAAAGGAGTCCATGCAAGTGAAGGGGACATATTTCTTGTATAAGCCTTTGCTATTAGCTATTGAGAATACATAGCCCCTATTTTTATCACTCTGAATGGCATATATTTCTTAAAGTAGACCAGGTTCTCAGCAAGTCAGCCATAGTTTTCCAGAAGTACACAAGTAGCTTCAATGACATTTCATCAAATGGTTTCCAAAGTACACGTTTCTAACAAGGCTACTGAGTCAACTTTAAAAAAATAAGCAAGGGGATCCCTGGGTGGCGCAGCGGTTTGGCGCCTGCCTTTGGCCCAGGGCGCGATCCTGGAGATCCGGGATCGAATCCCACGTCAGGCTCCCGGTGCATGGAGCCTGCTTCTCCCTCTGCCTGTGTCTCTGCCTCTCTCTCTCTCACTGTGTGCCTATCATGAATAAATAAAAATTAAAAAAAAAAATTTAGTTTTAAAAAAATAAGCAAGCCATGTCAATTGAAAGAAGTTTAAGAAAACCAAGGCCAACACTGATCAGTGTATTGGAAATGAATGTTACAGCACTCACTATTGCTTCTTTGCCTTTCTGGTCCCTGTAAACCTCCACTTAAAAATAGGAGTGACCCAAACAGAAACTAGGACAGGATTGTGGCCATATGGGATGATATCAAGGACATGGTGGCATTACTCCCCAGGTCTGTAAGCAAATGGCATATTTGATTTGTGAATATTTCTTGGAAAATGCATTTTTATTTTCCATTATTGGGTCAGAATAATGATAGTAGAAGACTCCCTAGCCCAAAAGCTTGAAGACATAGTTCTAATCCCTTGACAGAGGCAAAGCTCACAGTCATATCTTTGAGTTATATTTTCTAGGGTAGTGTTCCCTAAAATGTGTTCTCTACATGTAGTTCCATGAAATGCTCCTTTTAAAAAAAAAAAAAAAAAAAAGAAGGGAGAGTACAAGGGGTAGCTGCATATTTTTTCTCCCTATAAATAGTCACAAAGCATATTCTTATTCAAGTCTGAGAATCCCCGAAATAAGTAAATATCTCTAAATTTATTTAATCTAATCTTTATTTAATCTAACTTTTCCAAAACTTAATATTTAACCATAGATGGTGATGATGATGATGATGATGATGATGATGATGATGATGCTTTGAACTCATAGAGCATTTATCAAAATCCTGAGGAATTAGTATTTTCTGGAATACCCTTTAAGAAAACATGTGTTTTAGACCTTTGGCTCCCTACTTTAAAAAGAGGGAGTAAAATTAAATAATTTATCTGGCTCCTCTACAATCTCAATTCTGTGGTTCTATAAAAATTTTAATTGTGCAGTCCCCAAAGTCAAAAGTTACATAAATGCCAGGAAGAAGGATGATTTTTTTTTCACACAAGGTAAGTAAAACCAAATATTCTTTACTATGTTTTCTTTACTGTCACATAAATGGTCTCTTTCTATCTTAAGTTCCTTCATACTTTAAAAAAAAATAATACAAAATCCACACCCCATTCCTTTTTTTTTAAAGATTTTATTTATTATTTATTTGAGAGAGAGAGAGCATGAGCTGAGGAAGGGTGAGGGAGAAGCAGACTCCCCGCTGATCAAGGAGCCCCAACAAGGGGCGCTCGATCCCAGAACCCTGAGATCATGACCTGAGCTGAAGGCAGATGCTTAACCAACTGAGCCACCCAGGCATCCCAACATTCTTGATTTTTAATTTAATTTGAATTTAATTTCTATTGAGGTTAAGTTTCCTACATAGCATCAGGTTAAATCTGTTTGTATGGTACATCAACAGGAAAAAATAGCCATCGTTTTTCAAGTCTTTATGAAAGTGTGTATTTTCAAGTCTCGTTGCTGATATTGCCCCCACACCGTAAGTTCCTCAGAGAGCATGAACAGTATCTCTTAATTCTTTTAAATGTTCCATTGCATGCAGTCTTCGGTTCTCTGCAGTTGCTTCTTATTTTTGTACAAGTACCCAATAATGGCTAAATTGCTTAAAAGGAAACCACAACACTTTATCTCATGTTTTTAAATGTTCTACAGGTGTAGGGAGAGTTATATTCTTGTTTTTAAACTGTTGGAGAAGCAAGACATTTGTAGAACTAATACCTACTTACAGAGGAGCAAGCTTTCTCTCTACCTGGGATGGGATACATCGCTGTGCCTCCTATGTCACCGTAACTATGTCATGGCTATGTCATCATAACTATGGGGTGGAACTCTTAGACTCTTAATTTACCCAAGCACAAAATCTTTTAAGGACGCTTTCCAAACCATTTGCTATCTAATTACCTGCCCCCCTCTCCACTCCTCAATTTAGATGTATAGATCAAATGCTATGAAATGACTCAAAGTAGGAGGGAGAAATCCCTGCCACAGTATAATCATTCCTGCTTATAGAGTTTATATGATGTTCCCAACAATGAATGAATGAATGAATAAATAAATAAATAAATAAATAAATAAATAAATATTTTTTACTGGAGAAAGAGGTCAAGAAAAGACATTTCTTGAGCACTTGCCACATGTCAGGCATAGCCATTATAATTTAATTCACAGAAGTGGAGGTATTATCAACATTCTCCTGATAAAGAAACTGAGGCTTAGAGAGACCTTTTTTTTTTTTTTCTTTTTTTACCAAGGTCACACAGTGAGTGACAGAGTTAAGATTGGAGCCAGTTGCTTCTAATTTCAAGTCTATACTTTTTCTCAAATGGAAGCAGTGGCATATTTTTCTTCTAAAATCATCTAGCAGTCGAAGCGTTGTGTTACAGAAAGGCTTTTAATGAGAACTGAACCGTTGAGTTGTTCTAAGGAGATTTCTATATCCATTTTATCAAATTGCCAAAATTCCAGAATCCTTTTCTCTTTTTGCCTGAATGTATTACATATGTCTAAAAAGGTCTGATAATAAAGTAGAAAATTGTTTTCCTTAGTCATTGATGAGTGTTATATTACAGTTTGAGATGGTTATCTGAAACATGTGTCTGTGGAATACTGTATGTACAATTTCAGAAGAACAGTTCTTCAAAGTTTAAATCAGAACAGAGTGGCCCAAGGGCATTTGTTTGTTTGTTTTTTGCCCCGTCCCTGCAGCCCTGAACATCTCCTTCTGGCTTGTGTGGCATATGTGCTGCCATCCCCAGAGCCCTCTGGTTTGGGTGCACACCCCCTCCCAGGCCTGGAGTGAAGGGTGAGGGGACGGGGGCACACACAGAGAGTGCCCATGCCATTATGTTCCCATCAGCACTGAAGGACAGCTGCTTACGAGTAGGCGGTAAATATCTTCTATTCAGTTTTTTGCAAAAATATGTTGAGATGAAATCCATATAGCATAATGGGTGGCTCAGCAGTTGAGCGTCTGCCTTTGGCTCAGGGCATGATCCTGGGGTCCTGGGATCGAGTCCCGCATCGGGCTCCCTGCGTGGAGCCTGCCTCTCTCTCTGCATGTTTCTCATGAATAAATAAATAAAATCTTAAAAAAAAAAAAAGAAATTCATATAGCATGAAATATAACCATCTTAAAGTGAATAGTTCACTTCTGACTGGTTCCAGAACATTTCCATCACCAGAATGGAACCTCTTCCCCTCTAAGCACTTTCTTCCCATACTTCCCTCGCCCCAGCCCTGGCGGCCACCAGTCTGTGTTCTGTCTCTATGAATTTATCTATTCATCAAAATGGAATCATACATGTGACTTTAGTGTCCTGCTACTTTTCCTTTAGCATGATGTTTTCAGAGCTCCCCCATCTGCCATTGTGTATCAATACTCCGTCCCTTTTTATGGCTGAATAGTGTTTCAGAGTATGTCTGTGCTACTACCATTATGTATTCATTTATTTACTGATGGACATTTGGGCTGCTTCTACTTCAAGGCTATTGTTTGAACATTATATGAACTGTGATTACCCCCCAGAAAGCTTATAGCTGCAGACGGAGCATCATAGGGCTGAATCAGATGTTAACCTGCCATTAAGGTTCTTTTTGATGCTAGGCTCACTGAAATGCATTGTTATGCTACTTTGCTGTGATATACAGTGTATGTGGGTTATATGCCCTATGCCAAAAACTAGCTTTTAGATGTAATATGTACTTATTTATGATGTTTTTGTGTTCAGTACTGAACTTGGGAGAATTTTACAATGTCTGTTTGGAGAGCTTAGGTTAGAGATGCAAAAATAAGTCCTCCCAAAAGCTCTAGTAACCAAAAGCGTTAAGTATACTCTTCTGTCAATTAATGAAGAAAAGCTATTGAAAACATTAAATTATCTGGCATGTCTACATATATAATAATTATGCAGCCAAGGCTTTTCCTTTTGAAACAATTTATACATTACATAAACCTAAGTTTCTCATCCAAGTATCATTTCAAGAGAGGCAAGTTTAAATAATGGAGGCAATGGGGAAACATAATATTACGATAATGTTCTTTGGTGCGGTTTGGAGGGTTTTAGGAAACATTTGGAACTATTTTTCTCATAAAGTCACTTAACTATTGAAGTGTTATGATAGCATTTCCCTCTGCGTTGTATACAATACAAAAGGAGTCCAGTTAAAGGAGACAGCAATTCTAAATATCCTGATTAGAGGGATTTCCACTAACCAGGAAATTACATGCTCTGGAATCCTGGTATTAGTTTAATACAGAGATGCAGCAAAATAAGACAGGGCCAGGTGATTTAGGGAGTCCCCTTCACTTTCAAATATCCATTTCTTTGCAGCTTCATTTAGCAAATCTACATTAGACTTTCTGGAATGGATGGAAAAGGACCTGAATTTTCAGAATAAATATTCTCTAGTTAAATTGATGTCATATTTTGTTGAGGAATATTTCTAACTAGATTATAAGCTGATACTTCTCTCGAAACTGCTCTGATGAAGAAAATGTTTAAACTTTTCTTACACCATTATTATTGGCCTCTTTGAAACTTGACAGATATGTGCCTCAAAGGTTCTAAACATCTGTCAAGTGTTAACTTAAATTAAGTTCCCTTGTGGATTGATAACCATTATGTTCTTTGCATTTGACGTATAGATACTCACTGGTGATTGTTTCTTATTATAAAATAGCTATAGCCTTTTTATAAATTTAAATTGTAACAGCGATTAAAATGTAATGCATTTTTAAGGTATATAATCTGTTGAATAAGAAAATGAAAGCCATTTCATGTGTGCTTTTAAGAAGTATAGAATATTTTTGTTATATTGGAGCTTAAAAACCATTTCTGTTGAGGGTTGCAGTGCTATCTATTATTACGGATGACTAGAGGCTATGGCTAAGCTATACATCAGAATGAATAAATTTTCTTGTCAGTGAACGTTGGGAAAGTACTTGAGAGACCAACCTCAAGAAAAGGGAATTTGTTTCAGGCTGTCACTGAAGTGGTCATTTCCAACTCCCTCCCCTTCAAACAAAAATGAAACAGAACAAAACAAAACAGTGGCTCTGGCACCAGGTAATTTAAAGGAAAAACAGGAACCCGGAGAATAACATTGACTTTAATTGAACTCCCCTTAAACATGAAGCATAGTACTTTCGGGAGGGTGGAATGAGGATCATCAGCAACCTCAATTAAACTAGTCGGGCTATTTTTCCATTTCCACATAGAATTTTTGGAGGAGATGGGATCTCAAGCTGAGCACGGCATCCAGCAACCAGCATCTCTCATGGTCTTGCAACCTTAACTAGAAAGTGTGGCCTAAGACACAGGCCACAAGTCTCCGAATAACAACTTGAAAACAAACGATTAACTGTTTCAGTTCCAGGGGCCACACTACAAAAATGAGCAGAATAGAATCACCCTTGGAGCTTAGAGGCTGGCACACCAGGCAGTGGTGTGCGGTGCTGTGTGTGCATGCGGATGAAACACCCAGCCTCGCTGGGGCGAGGGGATCGAAAGCCCAGAAGCCAGACTGGCGTTGCTATGTCCAGGCCTCTGTTCTCACTTGGTAAGGGATCAAAAGACTAATCCTAGACTCTTTCATTGGTGGGTACCTAGTGGTCATTGTTCATACAATTTACTGTAGAAAGATCCAAAATGAGATTTCCTCAGTATAGCCGTTCACCCCAATGCTACCCTCTTGAACAAGGAACAAGCAGCAGAAAACGGGTAGACTCCCTGACTGTAGGACCCCGGGGGTTCGAAGACCTTCTCTTCTTAGCTTTGTTCTGCATGCACATGGTCTGCACTCATACCGCACTTCCCACGCCATCTTTCCCGGGGGATAATACCTATCTGTTCTCAGATTTGCGTATACCAAATTCTATTTACTCTCCATATTTTTCCTCTGTTGCTAAGAGTTTCATGCTGCTAAGTGGCTGCTTTCTTTCAAGTTCCTGATCATTTCCACATCCCCTCCTCACCCCTCCATCTCTAATTGTCTGATTTAAGTCCAGAAAAGTAGTTTCCCTACTTGCTTCATCTGCCTTTTTAGAGCTTAAACTCTTAGCAAAGTGAGTCAAGAATGTATCCAATATTGTGTTTTTGCCAAGCAAGCCTTCCAGATGGTGTCCTCATGGTTGAAGTCCCCCACTACTTCCTGTTACTTCTGTGCCTGTTCTGTAGTCTCTCTTACCAAACCGTGCCCTCTACCTGGCCTGGCAGTCAGGAGTGCACTTACAATAAGAAATATAGACACACATACACATATGCATGTTTATAATCTACAAGACAATTATTACGGTCCTGGTAATGTACGTAGCTCTCTACTTTGAGCAAATCTTTTTCTCTTGGATGAAGCTTTCCTTTAGGCCAGGACTTGCTCTTAATAATAGCACTAATATTAAAAAGCTAGTATTTATTAAGTGATTGCTATGTGCCACATTCCATACTAGGTTATTGCTCGCTATGACTTCATTTGATACAAAATATACTAACAGTAATTCTTATGGTGGAGATATAATCCTCTCCATTTTAACTATGAAGACATCAAGGCTTGGGGAAGTAAAGTAACTTGCTTGCCAAAAGCTGCACCATCATAAGTGAAAAGCCCAGGATTTGAACCCAGAATCCTAATACTTCAATGCTTGCATTCTCTCTCTCTCTCTCTCTCTCTCTTTTAAGAGCAATGATATGACTATAGTGCCTCAGAGGCAAGGAGAGGGAGAAACCAACAGGCTGAAGGTGGGGGAAAGTCTAGAGTGCTGTGTAAAAGATAGGAAGGTCTTTGCACGCCCATTGCAGAATAAGAGGAGATTCTCAATAGATTGTTCTTTTTCTTTCTCCCTTGGGCTTCCTGAGCTTCCCAAAGCTTTTCAGGATGATGTCATATAACACAGCATAAGCATTATGGATCTCCATGATCATCAACCCAATGTCCCAGGACTCTGCCTCATGCAGAGCTTGTGCACCAGCTGCCAGTAGTCACCCACATGGGGCTGCTTGACTGCCTTGGTAACAGCATCGGCCCCCTTAGAGAAGTACTTGGAGATGTGGGTGTGGAAGCCTTCCAGCTTAGTGCGAAGGTGTGCACACACACTTTCCCTGGACAGCCACTCCAAAATTATTCCCATCCTCGATCTGAGGTATCTGTAGCTGCAACCAGGTGGTGACCAGATTGAGCTGCTCCATGACATCCTTGATCTCAGGCTTTAGACATTAAACAGGGACCACAATCTTATCTTAGTTCCCGGGGCCACTGCGAGGACCTTTGTCTTCATCTTCCCCTTTCTTCTGTTCATCTTTGTTTTCTCTCATCTGCTGTTTCTTCCACTCAGCCTTCTCATTCTTCTTGACTGGATCAGGCACTGGGATGTCCAGTGGGGCCTTCAGATTGCTCAGGTTGGCTTCATGGAGAGTTGGCTCCTTTAAAAAATGCATCCACTTCAGGGGCGCCTAGGTGGCTTGATCAGTTAAGTCTCTGGCTCTTTTTTTTTTTTTTTAGGATTTTATTTATTAAAAAAAAAAAAGATTTTATTTATTCATGAGAGAGAGAGAGAGAGAGAGGCAGAGAAACAGGCAGAGGGAGAAGCAGGCTCCACGCAGGGAGCCTGATGCAGGACTCCATCCCGGGACTCCAGGATCACGCCCTGAACCGAAGGCAGACGCTAAACCACTGAGCCACCCAGGGGTCCCCAGTGTCTGGCTCTTGATTTCAGCTCAGGTCATGATCTCAAGGTTGTGAGATTGGGTCCCATGTCAGGTTCCATGTGGAGCCTACTTGAGATTCTCTCTCTCCCTCTGCCCCCTCCTGCATTCATTCTCTCTCTCTCTCTCTCTCTCTCTCCTCCCTCCCTCTCAAAAAAAAAAAAAATGCATCCAACTCAGAAGTCTTGGGGAGATAAGGTTCTCCCTACAGGTTCTCTGTCTTGGTATACAGTCTTCACAGAACACATCCACCTTGGCTTGGGCTTCAGGCTTATCCCTCAGTGTGGCCATGGCCAGGGCAGGGAACCTGGTGTCCCATGAGGAGCAGAATGGGCATCGAGACAGGAAAGTAAAAGCAGTGCTCACCACCCGCGTGGCCTTCCTGGGCAGCAGGGAGTCAACAGTTAGTACTTGCTCCGTAGTTAGTACCTGCTTGCCTTTGCCTGTTCCCTTGCAGTACCTTAGAAGTGAATCATACCCTTTAAGAGCATACCGTCCTGCATAAAAATTCCAAGTTAAATCAATCTCGTTCAACCTTGTGTGTTGGCATACAGACCTCATAGTCGCAAAGTTTTCATCCTAGTCGGTTTCCCTTTTTTTTCCCTGAAATTGTCTGGGCATGTTTACCGCTTGCTCCTTTGTTTTATCCCCCATGGTTTCCGGTTTTATGATTGTCTCTGAGCATTTTCCTCCCTCTTCCCTGTCCAAAATTTAGCTTAGAGGCTTCTTGATGATACTGGGAAATGAAAGATAGTCTTTCCTACCTTCATGTAAAACACTTTCCTAATGTATTCTTTCCTTTGTTGGAGTTCATAAAACCAACTCTTAGCACTGTCCATGTGGCCACCTGTTTGCTCCTTATATCTCACTTTTGCTTTTAGGGTTATAACCTTTCCTTTAAAGAAGAGATAACCACCACTCATCAATACCACCCCTCCCCCATCCTCCCTACAACTATACCCTCCTCCCCAAGTCCTTGAATTTTCTTCCTAGATGGCGGTTACAGTAGTTCTCCCTTCTGGTGGCACATAAGAATCACCTGGTATAAACAAATACCAGTGCCCAGGGACTATCCCAAATCAGTTGAATCAGAGTTGTTGGGAGTGGGTCCTAGATATTTAAAACTCCCCGAGTGCTTTAAAACTTCTGATTTGCATCCTCATTAAGAATCACAGCATTATGAACTTTGTCTGGCAGTAGCATTCATTCCCACTGCATTGAACAGAAGTGGGTACATTTTATGAATCTTGGCAGGCTCCATCTCCTACTAAGATTCATGCTGTAGGAAGACAACGTGCCTCTTACTTAGCTTGGCTACAGCTTTGTTCACAGCCATGAACAAGTTCCATGAGGATTCTTTTCTGCCTGCAATTAGTAACAGCATTGTGCCTACCTCCTAAGGTCTGAGAATACTCCTAGAGCTTTGTGGTATATCTGCAATCACCCTCCACGGAGAGCCCAGCACCTTTGGTGTACTTCCAATTGCACACTTGTCTTCCTGTCTCTCTTGGCATGTATTCTTTTGCTGACTCTTCTCTTTTCATTCATTTTCCTCTCTTTTCTTAACATCTTTTTCTTTCGGATTCCCTTCTAAGATCTTTTTGTGCTTCCGTTATAATCTAGGTCAGAGAGATGTCCTAAGGTCTATTCATCTTCTCTAGCAGGAAACAAACTAGCATCTAGAGTAGACTCAACCAAGGCAGGAACACAAACAAAAATACTGCCTGGAAGATATGATTCCTACCTTCTAGAGCTTACTTTTAGTTCAGAAGGGGAAATGAAGTTACGGGAAAGCAGCAGAGCACATATGTAATCATCAACATTCTAGAGTCTCAGAAAAAGCATCTTGAGGAAGGTTGGTCTTGAACTAACCTTTGAAGATAGTAGAGGGCACCTCAATTTGATTGAATAACATCAGTGGAGGTGCAGTGGTGGAATTCAATATGGATTATATATGATGGAGAATTTGTCCCAAGGAGAGTGTGAGTTCTAGGGAAGAAGAATCGATGGGATGGGGTTGAATTAGGAGAGAAAAGTAGTTAGCAGGATGATAAGATTAATGATTCCATCCCCCTTCCCTATTCACAACAATTGCTAGACTCTAAGATATAGAGGAGAGGTCAAGCATTGCATCTTCAGGGTGTTCCCATGCTTAGCATAGAGTCTAACAAAGAGCAGTCATATAAAATATATTTAGGAATGAAGAAACTCTCAACCTAGGAGGGTATTATAAATCCCTTTAGAAGTCAGGTGAACTTAACATACTCTAGTCTTCAGAAACAGGCAAGTAGGTAACACACACACACACACACACATACACACACGCACAATTTTTCCATATAATTACAGGGGCTTCAAAGACTCCCTGAAGACCATTCACAGTCTCCAGGTTAATAATTAGTGATTTGGAGGTAATATGACACATGATTTATGTATTGAATATTATTTAGACTTTCTCCTGTTACAAAGGAGAAATAGTACAAATAGTTACAAAGAACTATACTACAAATAGTTACAAAGAACTATTCCATCGTGTTTTTCTAGTTGTAGAGAAATTCTTTTAAAAAGGCATTATGGGTAGATTTTATTGTTGTGAAAGATAATATCTATTTCTGTGAACATCATACAAAGTCTACTCTAGACAACTTTTTCAACCAGTTGATTCCCATAATTCTAACTGGTTTTGAAAAACTGATGAGTGCATTACTATTTTTACAGAGACCACTCTTCAATAAAATTTTAATTTTATCCCACAATAACATTGAATTACTTTTGCAGTTTGCCTGTGTGACCATATACAGATAAAGAATAATGAAAAGAATCCCAAAAAGTTGTGCCAAAAGACACAATATTTCCAACAACTTTCTTTCTATGACATATGGAAGAAATAGCCTTTTTAGTTAAGCATGGGCAGTACCACAGTAGGCCCTTAATATCTGCCTACCTGTTCAAAACTATTCAGTACTTGAGTATAAGCTATTACTAGATAGTATTTTGACTAAGAAGAAGCTAAAGAGGGGAAAACATTCTTAGGAGTGAAAGTTTTGAGGGGCATCTGGGGGGCTCAGTGGTTGTCTGCCTTTGGCTCAGGTCATGATCTCAGGATCCTGGGATCAATTCCCGCCTGCATCAGGCTCCCTGCGGGAAGCCTATTTCTCCCTCTGCCTATGTCTCTGCCTCTCTTTCTGTGTTTCTCGTGAATAAATAAGTAGAATCTTTGGGAAGAAAAAAGTGAAAATTTTGATATTGCTGGCTAGGTATGAGACTCTTTCCTGTTCATCACCTCCCTCTTTCTGAGCTTGCTACCATGTTTTTTATTAGCTTATCCTCAAATCTCTGCACTTAACATCTAGCTTAAAACATATTTCTCCAACAGCTTTTTTCCTGTATCTTCATGGTTTTCTTTGAGTGCCTTATGCAGCTACGCCAATCAAAAATAATAGAAAGACGAGAAGATATGATAAGGGATGGAGGGTTGTTGTCATCATAGTTTACCATCCTCACTACTCTGGTATCTGGGAAGTTTTTATACCAGTAATGCCACTGATAGCCACCAGTGCAAGGTGAAGGATTCAGTGGTAGCTATTTAGAGCAGAAATTTCAAACAAACAAACAAAGAAGAAAAGATCTGAATTCATCAACTAGTTCTGGAACTTTTCTGGGAGACTCTCTCCAATTATGGCACCCAAAACATCCGTAACCGGCATATCTAGTCTAAGCAAGTTTGTTTTGT
Organism: Canis lupus baileyi; assembly: GCF_048164855.1. Taxonomy (NCBI): domain Eukaryota; kingdom Metazoa; phylum Chordata; class Mammalia; order Carnivora; family Canidae; genus Canis; species Canis lupus. The sequence continues at coordinate 51,186,576 of NC_132857.1, read as the reverse complement.
TTTCTTTCTGGAGCAAGTTGCCTTGGTGTGAGATGGACTTACCAATATATAGTCTCTGCTCTGCATCAATCATTCATATACCATTTCAGCTAATCCTTAAAATAACCCTAAGAAGTTGCTCCCATTTAATAAGTGAAACAACAATGGTTATCTTGTTGGCCCAGGGCTACTTACCTGAGAGGTGATTACCCTGAAATTTGAGTCCCAGACAGTTTGCTTCTAAAAGTGCCTTGCAACAGTCCCCCTTCTAATGAAGGATTTTTACTCACGTATCCTACCTTCCCTCCCAACTCTGTTTCTAGGATCTATGTGACACTTCAGTGAGAACAAAATTTAGTTGGCATTGTTATCCACTTCTCTGGAGTCATGAACAAAATACAAATAAAACAAGATCGAAAGTCCACAGTTTTGCACACAAATGTCTTTGCCATTAACACCAGCAGCTTTAGTCCTACCAGGCAGAAATGATCAAGTGTATCTCTTTCAAAGAATACATCCATATTGTTTTCCGATAGAAGAGTAATATGTATTTGTCAGAAGATGACCTAAACTGATCCATTCTTTAATAAACCAAGGAAGTTGGATTGTTCTGCTAATCTGTGAATGAATGGTCTTGTCAACATGATCCCAAGAGACTGGGAGTGACCTTTTGTGGATATGGCTTTGGGTCAAGGAATGTGAGGCCAATAGGAAGCAGCCTCATTTGACCTTTGAGCCCTTCGTGCGACTCTAACTTTAAAATCTCCAAAGGCAGAAATGGTTTTTTTTCCCCTATATAACATGTAGATTGGGAGTTTGATATTTGTTAAGTCTTGTGAAAATAAAATTTGAACTTAAAAATAAGTACATGCTTCTTATAACTGTTTAGGTTCACTTTTCTAGCAGCAATCACCTTCATTTCTGTGAAACTGAAACTTTATTAAGCAACCACTTGTGCCAAGCACTATGCTGAAGGGGTTCCTATAAATTATTATAATTTACCCTCTCAGTGGTCCTATGGCCTTTTTTAAAAGGATCATGCCAATAATGAGGGAACAGCAGTGTCGTGTTTGTTATAATGACAGTAATTTCTTCCTATCAAGATAGGTTTTAAAATGTTACACTTAGGATTTTGTTATCTTTCCCTCCAAGAAAGGATACATGCTATTTATGAGAAGCTCAGCTTAATCATATCAGATGAGCAGAATTCTGTTGTTTAAAATGTTGGTTCTGACCAGAGAACTTTGGATACTGAAGGCCCTTACTTACTCTAAGACAGTTTAACACCAGAGCAGGTCCAAAGAGTGTTTCATGCATCTTAAAATTTAAATTTAAATTTAGCCAATCAGGACTCAAAGCTAGTATCAGTGTTGATCATACAAAGGGAGATGTTTCTAATTAACTAACTTTAAAGCCCTATCTTAATCACTTAGAGCATTCTTGTGCACATCTGCGCTGCAGGAGTAACTGGATTACCTCCATGGTGTATGTGTGTCGGGCTGTGCGTGTGTGTTTAAAGCAATGCTATAACTCTGTCCAAATGGGATTCAGCACTGCTTTAAAGTTTAGAAGCAAATGTGTACTTAGTAACATAGTTTAAAAATTGAAACCCCCTTCTACCTTATATGTTCTTCTCTTGTAAATTGGGCTTGTTTGTGGAGGGCAGCCATTTCAAATACTGTGACACATACACCCCAGAACTTCTTCCCCTCTTCTTTCGATCTAACCCAAATGAGCACCAGAGCCAGGGCCTCTCATGTGGTTTTGCTTCTTCTGACAATGACATCAGTATCTTTCCCCTTGCCTTATTTTTATAAATTGGTGCCCAGAATGAACGGTGATGCCAGTAAAGGAAACTGAGTCCTAGGAGTAATTTTTCATTAGAGTAAATGAAGTGATATGATAAACAAGTAAAACCTGATGTGACAACATGGCACAAAGCTGTGATACAAATTGTTTGGTTCTATTCCTGTGAATGTTTTCTGAAGCTTTTATTATGCCTTTCTCGTGTCTTGTGTGTATATATACTGATCAGTGGAAACATAATTCGTGTTCAGATATTTATTTCTATCAATGAATGACCAGATGGTTCTTGCCTATGTTGGAAGACAACCATTTTCCCTATTCGGTAATTGAGGGACATTCTTTATAACAAACTAAATAGGATGACCAACTCTAGTCCAAGTGAGAAACACGCAGCTGCCTTGCTCTACTTTGTAAAGTTGGCAGAGGCTCACACATGCCTTTATTCTTATTTTTTTAATTGAAATAGTTTGTGTATTTTCCCCACCGAAGTAACACATGCTCATTGTGGAAAACCATGGCAATGCAGACAAAAATAAAGAGGAAGAATGCTTATAAATTGATTTTTACTACCCATAGCTAGCCACTTGGAGATTTAATGATGGTGATGAAGATACAAAACTGATGTTTATTTGAGTGCATACTCTTTGCTGAACACTGTGCTAAGTGGTGTACACAAATTAGTTTATTTAATTCTCCCCCACAGCCCACTGATGTAGGTAATGGTATTGGCCTCCCTTCGAAGCTGAGAATACTAAAGCTCGGAGATGCGAAATGAATTGCCTGGATCACACAGCTCCCAGGCCCCATAGTAGCAGACTTCATTGAACCTGGGATTGCCTGCCAGCCAGCCCCACTGATTGCTAAGGGTTAACTGATGAACTCTTCATTTGTTGTATAGGTTTCAAATATTTTCTTCCCTTTGGCATGCTGCCCTTCAGTTGTATTTATGAAGCATTAGGTATGTTAAAACATCTTATTTTTACACAGAGGAACCTGCTCTTTGCTTTTAGGGTTTCTACCTTTAGTGTCATGTTTTAAAAGGCATTTTCTATTCCTAGATTGTAACACAGGAGGGGGAAATAAAAGAAATGCTAACAGTACCAGAAGAAAATAATCATAAGCCAGAAAGCCAAGGTGTCTGCCAAAGCTGTCACCAACAGGAAGAGAAAGGAGATCTGAGATGTGTCCGAAGGCAGTAGCAAAAGGGGAGAATAAAACTAGTCCCTTATTATATCCACTGAGCGCAGCCTGCTCAATAAAGCAGTTACATGCACTTCCTTTCTTGCCTCCTGTCCTCCCCTCGAGCTCCTGCAGCAGGCTCTAGACTAAGAGGAAGGGCTGGAGCAAAAGAGAGGAGGGCTTGTTAAATAGCTGGTGCTGTTGGAGGGTCTCTCTTGGGTGAATAGGCAAATGCAATAGGCAAAACCAGCTCTTCTGTGTGGTGCAGAGGTATGTTCTTTTGAGGCCTTCTTGGGAAGACCTCATACACAGAGGGATTCCCCAGCATGGATGAAACCCTCTCTGGGTGACCTCTTATCATTTCCTTCTCTCAGATCCTGACATACGGGTATGTCCCTTACCCTGACATCAACCTCCTTAAGCATAGACCTTTCAATATGGTGCATGCATGACTAACCTCCACTAGGAACATGCCGTGGGAGGGAATCAAGTATCGTCTCCTATTCAACTGGTAAAAATGGAGGCTTCTTTCATTGCTGCCCAATCTCCTTGCCCTGCCGTGTGGACTTCACTCAGCTTCCAACCTTCAGAATCCTGACATCAGGGCTATTGTCAGGATCTATGCCCCATATGCAGTAGGTTCTCCCGAGAATACTTCTCAGCTCTGTTCTAGGAGCAGGTGGAGGTGGCAAGATTTTGAGTTTCAGCAGCTTGGAAGTCATCCAGTTTGGGGAAAGAGATGCCAACGTCCCTTCTGGCAAACATCCCAAATCTCTACGAGGAATTCTCATGGAGTCCAGCTACACCAGTGAATTTCCTCCTCATATTTAGGCTGTTAGAGAGTGATGAGTAAGAGTCATGGGACCAGTATATCCACCTTTAGCAAGTCCTGTAGAGGTGTGTTTCACACTTCCTTTTGGCATTGGTAGATCTTAATCCTCAAGGTTAGGACCTCAGCTGAAATAGGAAAATAATAGGAAAAGTCCCATTTTACACCATGTGACGTAGAATTATTTATGTTGTGAACATATCACGTGATTTAAAAGTTTCTATTTTTTTTCCCAAAGTGTATCATTATTTATCACAGATACCTTCTCATTAGTTTATTATTTTTTTAATAGTGACCCAAGCCATCAATAAATTGATACTCATTTCTTCTAGAGATATAACTCCATTACAATAATATGAAAAAAAAAATTGTATCAGAGAAGCGTTCTGTATTGCAAAGCCATTTCTGTGTCACGGTGTGTCGGCCTTCGAAGCAGTATTTTGTTGATCTTGGTGACAACAAATTCAATATATCTAATAATACTGCATAGCAGGTCTTCATTCTCTTTCCTATTGATGTGACAGTCACTCTTTAATGAAACCTTATTTTGTATACTATTTGCATTGTAGATCAGGAACGAAGAGCTGAGTTTGCTTAGGCAATAGCTGATCTGTTTATACTTTTTATATTCTTCCATCAAGAAATAATTACCCTTCAACCAACCTTACCTCTTCCTACTTCACATATGCAAACCACCTAAATAAAACATACTCAAACATCCAAACCACACATCAGTATACGAAAACAATCAGGGCCCAGAAAAGCATAAAATTGTGTATGCATAACCCTTTCCACTTCCTTGTACCAAGGCAGTCATTCATTCAGCAAGTACGTATTGAACATCTACTGTGGGCCATAAACCTGTGAGCCAGTAGAGTTGATTTTGCTCATTTATTTACTACAGGGAGTAAAGAATAAGATTTGTTTGAACTCCAGTTCTATAAAATCAAAATGTTATTTCTGGCTTAACAAAGATAGTGTTGTAGTAGGACTTTAGTATCTCTTGGTTGGTTGTCTATAATTCTCTGCTGGAATACATCTACTACCCATGGATTGGTTTTAAATGGCCTTCAGCAGATATTGCTGCAGGGCCATCTGGCCATTTGCTATCTGTACTCCTAAACTTCAGTTCTAGAATAATCTGGCTTTGACTCCCTGAGAACTTGGTTATGCCATGGCATATATTATTAAAATGTTAAATGTGTATAAACTAGGGCACATATTGACAGCTCAGGTAGTATGTAATACTTTAACATAGCCCAACCTAACAAGATGCAGACACCCTCGATACAGCTAAATTATGGAATTAGGTACATTTTTAAGATGACAAGATTTTTTGTTGTTGTTGTTTTATACGAGAACTCCATTGAATGGTTACTTTTCCCAGGATGTTTGTTATTATTAATATTTATGGTTAAAAGCATACAATTTCCACTTGCATCCGATTTAGTATTAAAGGAGATGTTTGCACATCTGTGTTTATGACCCACAAAAATACAAACTGTGACTGTGTATAATTCTCTCTTGAAAACACTTGCCCATATTCATGAGCCCATCATTCAAGGAAAAGCTGTTTCAAGATGCAAAGTGAAAACCTTTTCTGCAGCTAATGTTGAAACTCAAAATAACGTTCAGCATATCCTGAAGGATGACCATGGATTGTTGTGATCCTTCAACAACCAATGTACTATCTCTTTAAAAAGCTTGTAAGAGGGAGGGGTGCCTGGGTGGCTCCTCTGGACTCTCGATTTCAGCTCAGGTCATGGCTCACGTCATGATCTCTGGTTTGTGAGATCAAGCCCCACCTGCCTCCGGCTCTGCAGGGGACCTGGATCCTGCTTAGATTCTCTCCCTTCCTCTTTCTCCCCTTCTTCCCCCCCACCCCCCCCAAAAAAAAACCTGGAAGAGAGAAAATTCAATCATATGTTAAAATGTCTGGTTTTTCTTAAAACAGCAGAGATTTTAGTTTGAGTGGGCACTCCATAAATACCTGCTGATTACCTTACAGTTTAATTAAATGTCTTAAAATTTAGAAAACTGTTGAGTTTTTAAGGAAGCATAAAACTTAGGTACAAAACTCTCTCTCCTTGTCTCACTTTGGTGAATCTATAGCACTTCCCAGGCAGAGTGATCAAGATCTACATCTGTCATCCCCACCTCTCCTCAAAACTTTCTTTTCTGATATTTCCTGTCCAATATCTGTTACAGTTTAGCAAGTCAGAAGCTGGCTCTTAACAATTGACTGTGGGATGAGGCCCTTAATAACTTCAAATACTGAAACTCCTGGATAGAAAGCAAAAAGTAAGTTTTTAAAACAGTAGCATAAAAATAAATTTAGAACATGAGAAATACAAGATGCTTTAAAAATTAATGCATATTTTTAAAGGATTAAGTAGAATTTTAATACATTCATTAAAGTGAACTCAGTGGAGATGTTAAGTATTAGATGTGTATAAAGGGAGACTTAGTGACCTAGAAGCTAGATCTTAAGGACTAAAAGGATAAGAATCCAACACATGTCTAATAGGACTTCCAGAAGGAAAAATTAGAGAAAGTGTTAGAGGCAATATTCAAAGAGATTTGGGCAAGAAATTTCCAGAGATTATTAAAATCATTAATTCTCAAGGTAATACATAGGCTTAGCTTTAAAAGGTCAGAGAGTACAAAAAAGTCTATAATACAAAGCAAAATCCCTTTCCCCAGTCCTTCCCTACTCCTAAGCTCTCCCACCCACAGAGGCACTGCCACTGACAAAATGTTTAATTTTTTCTGGTCTTACGATTTCTTGATTTTTAACATAGATATTTATCTATTTACTTCCTACCAGTAGAAGTGACTTAGCTCTCTCACAGTCTGAGTGTGCGTGTGCACATACAGGCTTTCCCTCACCCTATCCTTCCAATGTGGCTATATCTCAACTTTTGGATAATTAAATATTCTGTGTTTATAGCATTATTGCTATGTAAAAAACGTTCCCTGCTGAGCATCATTGTATTCCGTGATTAGGTTTCCTTCCTTGAGCAACTCTTCACTTTTTCCTGAAGCTGATTATTGCTTTGGCTGTATCTGCCCGGTGTCTGTCTCTATCACAAACTCATTCCTAAGCTCTGTTGCTGTCATTGAGTCATCATTTTGTTACAGTGAGTCACATCAAGAAACCCATCTTTTCCATTTTTTTATTCATTGGATACCTCCATCCTGGAGGCCTCCATTCTCTGGGCCCTTGAGTCAACTATTTCCTTGATCCCGTGTCTCTCTCTTCATTTCCTTTCCCCTTTAAGTGTGGTGTATCTACCACAAGGCATATACATGGGAACTACAATTTCTTAAGAATTCACGTGTGTGAAAATGACTTTATCTTGTCTCACATTTGATTGATATTTGAGTTTTGAGCTTTCATTGAAAATCATTTTCCTCTTGAGCTTGAAGTAATGGTCTATTGTTTTCTACTTTTCAAACTTCCTGTTGAGAAGTCCCGTCTATTTCTGATTGCGTGCATGTGACTCTCCCTGTTTGCTCTCTCAAAAGGCATTACACTTTCTTTTTCACTGCTGGTACTCCTAAATTCCAAAATTCTGCTTGGACTGGATCTTTGTTCCTTTCTTTTGCTGGTCACTCATTCCCTTCAGCACAAGGAATTTTCTTATGTGGTTTCTTTGATTTTCACCTCCCCCCCCTGTGATTTTCCACATCTTCATTTTCTTCAACTCCTATTCATCAATATTGAAACTTAGATGGGCTTCATTTTGTTATCTCTTCCTCTACTTCATTCTTTCCATTTTGGGTTTTCTGCTTTCTGTAAAATTTTCTCGACCTTATCTTCCAATTCATCTAATGATTCTTTTTCAATTACAGTATTTTTGGTTGCAAGCAGTCATCTTTGTTCTTGAATGTCCTTTGTTATTACGCTCTGTTTTTCTCACCATGAATGCAGAAATCTTATTTTATCAGTGTGGATATTATAGGGTTGTTTTTTTTTTTAATTTTCTTCTGTTCTTCCCTTTGTCTCCATTTCTTTCAAGTTCCTTTTTCTGTACTTGTTTGCTTGGTCATATTTATTTCATGTGAACAGTTTTTTCCTCAAAAGTCTCATGGTCCCTGGATCTCCATTCCTATTTGAGAGTAAGACCCTGAAAGATATTTAGTATTTCAGAGACAGGGCTCATGGACTAGTAACCTTTTTCATAGAATGAGCAAACAGGGGATTCACTTGTTTTGCTTTGGCATCCCCACATGTCACTGGCGACAGGTCAGTCCAGTAAGTTTCCAGAGAAAGGTTCCTCCAATCGCCTACATGGGGAATCTATTGCTGTCTGAGAGCCAAATGGTTCGAGAAGGGCTTTAGAGAGGCATCACCAATAAATTGGTATTCTTTCCCTTAATTTCCCTCATCCTTGCCTTTAGCCTTACCTGGTCTCTGGGGCTTAGCCCTTCTGATAAGGAAGCCTCCTTTCTGCTGTTGAGGTGAGGAATGGGAGGTAGGGGTAGAGGGGAGACCAGAGGTAGCTGCCTGGCTGCAGTGGGCTCAGGGAAGTTATCAGAGGGGTTTGTGTTACATCATATAGAATTGCTACCAGTTCTGGTTTCAGTTCTGCTCTATATCTGCACCTCCAAAGGTACCTGATATGTCCGATACCTGAGCCTTTGGAGTTTCTCTGGAACAAATGAACTGCTGCTTCTTGGCTAACATTGCATGCACAAGCAAAATCATCTGCACGCATGGACATGTCCTCCCTCCTCCTCTCTGCTCAAAAACCACTCGTCCGTCTGCTTTTTATCTTCTGAAATTTAGTTGACATTTCTTTCCTATTGTCATCTTTCTCAATTTACCTCTTCTTTGAAAGTCAAGGTCTTTTTAAAAAATTCCCATACCATTATTTTGGTGGAGATTCAAAAGGCAAGAGGGATTTAAAATTGGTATTTGCTCTGCCGTGCTGTCCCCAATCCATTCTTCACACTGCAACAGAGCATTTATTCAGCCCCAACTCAGCCTTAAATGGCCACAAACCACTTGCCTCATATTATTAAGGGCAAAAAAGCCTTCCCCTGGTTATACCTTGGACCTCATTTTTGTCCCTCCCCTCACCCACCTTAATTCCTATTCAACCTCAATCAATACTCTGATTGAGTATTTTGCTTTTTATGCCTGTACCATGCCACCCCCCTTCCCCATCCTCCCTCCCCTGGCCCTTTGCACGTTCTATTGCTCTTAGTGCAGCCCACCTCTCACTACCTCCGCTAGCTAGCTTCCAGTCACCACCAACCCTCAGCTGAAAGACCACCTTCTCTACAGAACCTTCCTTGGCACTAACCCCATCTCCATGACTGGGTTTCTATCATCCTAACACCTATTCTTCCCATGATCAGAGCACCTCCCACATCATCTGTTCCATGAGTGCAACTTGGCTATTTGCTCAGCACTCCAATCTTTGTTTAATGGTAATTGAATGGTTTCTTCTCTAAATATTTTTCACTCAGTATTTTCACAGAGTATTTATGGCCTTTCTTTGCTTTCAAGCCTTGGTTATGTTCTAGTAATAACCCAGCAATTTACCTATCTGTTATATTTTTATCCCTGTTTTCCAAATTTAGAAATACTGGAAAGTATAGAAAAGCTGAAATAAGTGAAGGTATTTGTACACTCAATTTGTACAGTTGAAGACTTCATCTCACATGTAATATTAACAAAGCTGTATCTTCTAGCATCAGTTCAGAATAAAGTCAGTTTCTGTGGCTTAACAATTGAACAACAGTAGAATCAGAACTTGAAATGAATCAATACTTAGTGCCATAGCATTTAATGTGGTGGTAGGAAAAAGTGGGTTGTGCTAGAAGTTGGATTTGCTGGTAATTTTGATTTATTCAGGTTGTGGATGGGCAAATGAAAAAAAAAGGGGGACTGGATTTTTTGATGCCCATCTGTTCATGCTTCAGAGACCTGGAAACTGATGTTTTAAATTTCCTGGTTTAACTTTCTTGGTTTATGCAGCTTTAAGAAGGGGGGAAAATGGAAAATCTCAGTTAGAAAAGTGAAAAGAATAAAAGGAAAGACAAGGAAAAGTGAAAGGTAGGAAGAAAGTAAAATGACAAACAAATAATAGAAAGGGGGGAATATATTCGTTTGATTTATAACATTAGGCCTTTTTGTAACTCATGTGCCTCTAGGCATGAGTACATATCTATGATTAGTACATAAATGAAAATAAGGTAACATATTAAAATGCCTGCCTTAAATGGGTGGCTAACATGTAACTGGGAAGAGTTAACAAGAAAAATGTATCTTAAAAAAAGCACAAGTCTGGTTCAGAAAGTGGGTTTCACTATGAAATGATAGTGGAGTCAAGAGACCAGAAATTTTAACGTTGAGTATCTCTTTAGTAATCATGACAACACAATTATGATAATCTTCACCATTGTTATCAATAATAAAAAAGAACAGTATTTACTGACCTCTTACTATGTGCCAAGCCACGTGGAGAACATCACTCTGCAAAGGCAGCATGCTATTATCCACATTTTACAGATGAAATGACTAATACTTACAGAAAAAATTCTCTCCCCAGGTCAGCTAATAAGTAGCAGAGCCCTGAATTTGAAAACAGACCATGTGCCTAGAGCCTGCCGACCCAGTGTGCCCTTTTGCCCATGAATAAGGACTGTAGGATAATCAGTAGATTTGACAGACTGTTTTGATCCTTGTTGTTCTGTGAGAAGTCTACGACTGGTGGTATTCTCATTGATCAGATGAGAAAACCCAGGTTTAGAGAGATTAAATCATTTTATTCACAACCAAACAAATTTTTAAGAAAAATTTCTTTTCTAAAACTCCATCCTCTTTTCTTGATTCTTAATAAACCAGTAACATTTTCTGCTTCACAATGAAATTCACAAACATTTGCTCCTCTTTATCCTCCAAATTCTTATATCAGTTTTGATGGTCGGCTCCCTCTTCTTTGACAATATTCTCTTGTTGTCACTGCCTGTCAACATAGATATAGTGCCTCCTACTCCGTTGGTTTCCTGATACTCTGTTTAGGAAGAGTTTCACACATCACAGTGTTGACCCTCTCTCCTTTTTCCACAGCAGTATCCATTTGTGTTGGTCATCCCAGGCTGCCAAAAACAAACACATAGACTGAGTGCTTGAAACATCAGATATGTATTTTCTCACAGTTCTGGGAGCTTGACACCTGAGAACAGGGTGCCAGTATGATTGGTTTTGAGTAGGACTCTCTTCCTGGCTTGCAGATAGCTGCTTGTGGCTGTGTCCTCACACGTGGTAATGGAAGGAGAAAGACAGAGAGAGATCTCTTCTGCTTCTTAGAAGGCCACAGTCCTGTTGGATTAGGGCCCATCATGACCTCATTTAAACCTTGTTACCTCCTAAAGACCCTATCTCCAGACATAGTCACATGAAGAGTTAGGGTCCCTAATTTTGAGGGAACGCCATCCAGTCCATTACACCAATAAAACGATGTCCTGTTTGAAAGGAGAGTCTCCAACTGGAAACATTGCCATAGGGAATTCTTATATTATTTTAAGGAGAGCTATCCTTTCTTTAATATCAACACATTTTCCCATCCCGCTTTCAATTTCCAAATAACGGCTTCTCAAAAAAAAAAAAAATCATGGAATAGGACATGTGATTAGAGATCATTTTTAGAATTTCCTTCAACGCTTTATTGATGCTATAGAAGAGTAGTGAGAACGTTTACTTGCCGACAAGGTAAATCCCAACAAAAGAACTTGTGGAGTCTAGGCACGTGTGAAATGGCCTCGTCCTACTTCAAAGAGATTACCTCGGATCTACAGTTTTCATTTTTTATGAACTATCATTAAATGAACTAAAGTGAAAGGATGGAAGGTATTGCAGTTTCGCTTCTGACTTATTAATGAAACAAATGATGAGCAAGTTACCCAGTTTGAATTGAAAAATTAGATCATATTAGTAATAGAACCGGTAAACAGTTTAAGTTAAAGGTGATCTGGAGAATTTACAACTTTGGGAACTAAAAGCCTAAAAAAGGTTAGTATGAAATGTTACTATATATGCACTAAAGGCTTTGTAAATACAGATATGACATAGGAGGAACTTAAATATTTGTCGAATGAACACTTGTTGATTGATTACAGTTTCTCATTTACTAACTTACTAGGAAAATTGTTGTTACCCAAGATGGCCTTAGGACTGACTCCTTAAGTGTGGGTATCAACCTGAATGAGCAAAGGCATGGGAAGCTGACTTAGATATACTCAGCAACTCCACACGGCACAATTCTCTTTCAATCCTCTGAAGAAATCTGCAAAAACAGACACCATTCCATTTTATAGATTAGGAAACTGAGGTTCAGAGAAATTAAATGGTTTGAATAAATTCAGATGCAGGAAGTGCCTGTACAGCCTGGATTCTCTATCCAACATGCCCATTGCTTGAGTGGAGTTCTTTAAGGTGCTTCACAAAGATTTCTCCCCACCTGTCCTCCCAAAATAATCTTTCGTTTCAAATACCACAGGCTCACAATCCCATTTGTAATAAGTTCCCTTGAGTTAAGGTACTGCCCTTTTTCAAGGGTGCAAGACGTTGAGCAAAGAAAGTCAGAGACATTGTGGGAATTTAAGATTCGTTTCCAATAAGACCAACAGTGGAGAGCAGGGCGTGATTCAGGGCTGGATCCAAAGTGGGGCTTAGTTCCAACATATAGGCTACCAGGAGATGCGTGGTAGGTGTGGGGGATGGCAGGGGGACCCAGGCAATCAGAAAGCAGTATAAATATCTTAGGGAATTAGCCACCAGTGGGTGGGGAATGCTCGAAACGGAGGTAGGAGAATAAAGATTCCCCGTTGGCAGTTTAGCCTACAGCTCTGCCTGTGTTGAATTGCTATAGTAAACCTTGTGCAAACTAGAGGGTTTTATTGTTCCGAGAGAACTCTGTTTTGGGAGGAGTGGAGCTCATGAGAAGTAAGCATGCATATGCTCACAAGACTAGCTCTGAATTTGATAAACATTTGTTCTGTCAACATGCAAGGTAGCTTTTCGTCTCACGTTTATAAGGGCCTTAAATTTTCTGTGAGAGGAGTATATTGATTCTCAAGAGATTTTGTAAAATTGCACGAGACAAACTGCTTGTGCTGGTAGGCAGTTAACATTAGCAATGTCTACCATCCCAAACACCGAAATCGGGAGAGAATGAGGACTTGAGGCATAACTGTTTAAGTTAAATAAATAATCCTAACCACATAACCTGTGTTGTCAGAAGAGGTCATATAGTCAAGTGGCGTAAGTAAGGTGCGTGGAAAGTGTTAGATTCTCAGGAAAGTGGTGGTGGGAAGGGAAAAAAAAAGACTAGATTCATGAGCACAGGACCATCTTTTCCTAGGATGGCCATACATCCCAACTATTGAAGGGACAGTCATTGGAAAATGATGGCCCTCAACCCGGGGAGGAAGCTGCAGCTTGGCCTATAAGTAAAGGTCCTGTCCTCCCTAAGGGCGTCATCTCTGGGGCCAGACAGAGCTAACAAGGCCAGTGTGATGACCACAAATTTGCTTTCAGTCCCAGCGTGCATTTCTCAAGCTAATAAGTAGGGTTTGCTTGTTAATTGTAACTGCAGCTAGTGTCTCTGGATTCTGTTTTTCTATCCTGTCACAGAGCAGAGTCTTCATAGTTCCAGTAAGACACTCTCGCCCATGCCCCCTCACAGATCGCTGTCAATATTCCACGTCGGCTTTACAAGTTTGCACTGCGGGAGATGAAATCTGGTCCAGGCACCAAAGCCTGAACATCTAAACAACGTGGCCTAACCAGCCACGGTGGTGTTGGATGGCTGTTCCCCCAAAGCATTTGCGCTATGTGCATGTGGATTATGATTGACTCGTCTGTGATTTGAATTTGTTCATATTTTGTTCCGCCAGGAGTTTCTTATTGAAACAGCCTCCATAGACATGTGCCATCTATTTTATGAGTATTAGCCCTTAGCCATCTCCAGGAAAGAAGAGCAGCCGTCCTGCAACCAACCAACCAAGCATAAGTCTGTCTTTCTGTTTAATGTTGTGGTCTCCAAACATCTAGTTTTAATTATGATGGATTTCCTTGCTTGTGATTCCTTTATTTAGTGAAGATAGTGTAGCAAGAGATATGGGGGGGGGGGGCGGGGGGATGTATGTGTACACATGAGAATGCTAGTTCAAGATTTTTACTTTTATAGTTTATAGTTTTGTATAAATCTGCTTACCATATAAGTAATATATTGGACACATGTGGGCTAGCATGATTTTTTAATTATCTTTGATATTTGCTTATGTGGCTAAATTCTAAAAATGTTAATTTTGTAATTAATTTCCAGCACATTGTTTGGAAACAGTGAATAGTTTTTGTTATAAATCACCCAAGAACTTAGATCACTACACTGCCTAGATGTGTCTTCCCACTTGGGTTTGGAAAAGTTATTTATCTTTGATTCCTATTTCCTTTCTCCTCAATTCTCAATGTGGTTTATATCCAAGAATCCACAGAAATGGCTGTGATAAAATCAAATGATATTTTTTTCTGCTGTCATCCATATTAGCCTGGAACCATATCTCCCGTCATTTTGTTTTTTTCCAGATTCTCCTCATTTCTTTCAACCTTCCTTTTGTCTACTGACATGTAGCCTTGGTATATGGCCTTTGGTTTGAGTTTCATCCTTTTCTCATGCGAAAGCATTTCTCCACTCCTGCCATGCCTACTGTGTAAAATACGCCGCCACCTAGCTGGCCTTCCAGACTGGCTGTCCATCCATCTCCTAGAGTCCCCAGTGGTGTTTCCCAGAGTATCCTTTGTTGCCTATTAATTCTTAAGGTATATCCTTGGGGATGGGAGAGTCCTTGTTTCTTTAAGTGTTAAGTTTGAGAAACGATGAACATAATATTCCTATTACATAATAGGTGCTCAATAAATATGTTTTGAATAAACAGAAGAATGAATGAGTGCGCATATTTACAATGTACACTAGCACGTACTTTGGGAAGTTCTTTAGGAAACAAATGTCTCGCTCTCATTAACTCAGCATTTACCAAACATGTTTTCGCACAGAACCTTCTCTAGTGTTACACAGAACACATCTTGTTAAAATTTCAGCCTCAGCTGTGCAACGTCATGGCCATACCCTGGCCCTCCCTCGAGCCCAAGCTGTGTGGAGAGGGGCCGAGCTTCCTCAGCTCCCTCTTCTTGCCTGCCCCCCACGCAGGCCACTTTCCTTATTTCAGTTGCTAACATGCTCCTCCTTCTGCCTTGTATCAACTCTGAAATCATCTTTGACTGGTTATGCTGTCTTTTCCTTTAATCATCTGCTAATCTGCATCATTTTTCACGTGCTGTCTTCCAGATCTGTTTTGAGAAGCAAGACCATTGATAATCTCTGTCTCGTGGACTCTTCTCTGTGGGCATTTATGAGATTCTATAGGTTGAACTCACTATATTAAGTACTTTAAAAAAAAATCTCTCAAAAAGACATTTGTAAGCAGTGTCCAACCACGGTATTCTCTTCAGCAACACATGAATCCATACTAATGTCCTAAGTTTACTTGACTTGCTTTTCTTTATCGCCTTCCTTTTGATTACCTCTCTTAGTCAGCTACACATACTCTAGCCTCTCATCTTCTTCAGAAATAAGCTAAAGAACCCAGAGCATTTCCTGCATTCTCCATCAATCTTAACATAATTTAAAGCTACTCTCAAATCTAGTGTTTCCAGATTGATCTGAATAAGGCCATTACTACAGGTTCAGCTCAGGGCTTGCGTGTTTGGATGTGGGGGTGGCAGGAAGAAGCAAATTTAGGTCTCAAAAATACCTACACCAGCTGTGTCTTGGAACATTGCCCAGCACAGTCCTGGGGTTTTGTGGCAGCATCTCTGGAACCATGTTGGAGGACAGACGTGGTGAGGAAGGAAGGGCATTTGCGAGGAGAGGAGGCGGTAGGGAGGCTCTACTTGTGTTTCACAGATTGGTATTGGTTAGGAAAGAAATTGGGGGAGGGCCCCATGGCCAGTAACAGGTTGCAAATGATTACAGTAATCAGAATGTTTCTGAAAGTAAAAACAGGCTCCGATAAGCTGAGAGACTCAGAAACAGGGAAAGATGTTCTGCGAGTAAGGTGGGCAGTAGCATTTCTTTAAGAAAAATTGGGGGGTTATTAAAAGGCAAATCTGGCGTAAGCTCTAAAAGGCAGCTCACTGGTTTTCTTCCGACTCTTTTCTCTCCTTCACTCCTTATCTCAGGACCTTTTCTCTTCTCATTAACACCTCCACCAGAGTTGGAGCTCGGGAAGAGAAAGGAAGTGTTCAGACATGTGCCTATTTGCATACTCACTCTCTTGAGTCAATGCCAGGACAGCACATTCTGTCCAGTTCTATAGAAAAGCCAGTTTCACCCCATCAGTAAGGTATTATTTTCTTTTTTAGCATAGAACGGTTTATTGCCAAGCTTCTCTTAACTGTACATTACAAATAGTGTCTGATTAAGAATGTTCTGGATGGGTTAATTAGTGTGGTGACTATTATTAAGCAAACTGCTTGTTAGTATTATGCCTATTTGATCTTGGTATTGATGTGAAGTAATTGACCATAGAGCTACATTTAGAAAAGCTGGAATAAAGTTTTTTGATTTCTATTATGGCAATAAATTGTTTACATTAAACATGTCTATGAAAATATGAGTTTCATGGCACAGAGAATCAGAATAGACTCTGTGTGGGATGGTAGATGAGGATTGTTTTGTTTTGTTTTGTTTTGTTTTAGAAATATTAATACATTTGTCCAGCTTGCTTCACAACCAGCTCTGCTAGAACAAAGTAGTAAAAAAATTATTTCAGCTGACTACTGCCGAGTGTATGAAAAGTAAAGTGATTTTAACTCAACCTCACCTAAAGGACATATTTCCTTTTATTTTTTTTTAAGATTTTATTTATTCATGAGAGACACACAGAGAGAGAGAGAGAGAGAGAGGCAGAGACTTAGGCAGAGGGAGAAGCCGGCTCCACGCAGGGAGCCTGACGTGGGACTCGATCCTGGGTCTCCAGGATTAAGGCCCCGGGCTGAAGGTGGAGCTAAACCACTGAGCCACCCGGGCTGCCCCATATTTCCTTTTTGATTTAGCTAACTGCCTAAACACTTAATCTGGGTAACAATTGACTATATATAAACAGACTGTTAAGGAAAAAATATGGGAAGATATTCTAAGCAAGGAAAGCATAGCATGTAACCACCTTCTTTGAAGTCCCAGATTATTATCTATATTATTTATTGGTATTTTGTCCAGTCCTATTATTAAGTTTCCCTCACTACACTATAGCATTTCCATAGGGAATTTATTCCATGAGCTAATAAATTACACCGTCAGGGAGTTTTTCTTGAAATTCAGCTTAAACTTTCCCATTCTTAATTTCATCTCATTACTTCTAGTTATACCCCCCTTGTACCCGGCTAAATAATTATTCTCTTCCCTTGGAGACTCCTATTATGTACCCCTCTACTTGTCACTTAACCAGGCTATTCATATTTAGCTCCTTTAATCTGTCCTCATAAATCAGTTCTTCCATTGCCTTAATCATTATTATTGCTCTTCTAAGAACTCTCTAATTTTCGAACATATACAGTCACAGGTGCCCCAGATGAAACCAGCATCTGCACAGCCCTCTGTCCCTGCAGACTTGGTGTCTTCCTTCTCCGTACAACACGATCCATAACAAAGTGGCATCAGTTGGCTGGTCAGATCAGCATAGTCTCCTCTTGCCAAACTCCAGACAATCTCAACAGTGTTTTCCATGTGTCCTACTTACATTCAGGATTTTTTTCTTTTTCGATTTCAATTAGTAAGCTGAGTTTTTGCTTACTGCCCATATTTATGTTCTGTCTCTTTCCATGTCCCCACTGACCACCACCTATCAAGTCAGCCATCCACAGCCTGTGTTAACAGGGGATCCTGTTCCTCCAACAGGCCTAGCACCTTGCCCACAGAGACATTCCCTGTCAGTCACCGATTCCTGTTGTTTGCAACCCTGTAGCCACTCTCCCATCCCTTTTATTTTTTTTTTAATTTTTTTTATTTATTTTTTTTTATATTTTTTTTATTTATTTATGACAGTCACACAGAGAGAGAGAGAGAGAGGCAGAGACACAGGCAGAGGGAGAAGCAGGCTCCATGCACCGGGAGCCTGACGTGGGATTCGATCCCGGGTCTCCAGGATCCCGCCCTGGGCCAAAGGCAGGCGCCAAACCGCCGCGCCACCCAGGGATCCCTCCCATCCCTTTTAATTTGCAATTTTGCTCACATGCTGGCCAGTAAAATGCATTTTAGGAGTAAGATGGGTCAATGATACTGTTTTCTAAGATGATGTTGGTTATGTTGTTTCAATGCCTGCTGATTTTTTATTTGTGAATCCTTCCTGCATTAAATTTGTAATTCTGTTAAAGTCTTTCTTAAGCTCGCCTAGCATCCTTTATCGAACATAAACAAGTTTTTTCACTTGCTCTGTTGTTGTTTTCCAGATATGTACAGGTGTTCCTTCTCTTACTGTTGGTTTCACTTGTTTAAAAGTTAAGGTATTGGGGATCCCTGGGTGGCTCAGTGGTTTGGCGCCTGCCTTTGGCCCAGGGCCCGATCCTGGAGTCCTAGGATAGAGTCCTGCGTCAGGCTCCCTGCATGGAGCCTGCTTCTCCTTCCTCCTGTGTCTCTGCCTCTCTCTCTCTATGGCTATCATTCATAAATAAATAAATAAATAAATAAATAAATAAATAAATAAATCTTAAAAAATAATTAATAAAAAATAAAAGTTAAGGTATTCTTGGGATGTCTGGCTGGTTCAGTTGGTGGAGCATGTGATTTTTGATCTTGGGGTTGTGAGTTTGAGCCCCCGTTGGGTTTAGAGATACTTAAAAATAAAATCTTAAAATAAATAAAGATATTGTCACGGTCTTTTTTTTTTTTAATTTTTCTTTTCTTTTTTTTTTTTTTCTGCCTTTTATGGTGATTAGTGAGAACTTCCTCACTGATTTTTAGTTCCTTAGAATCTACTCAGTGTTTTGTATTTGTTTCAGGAAGAAAGTTGGTTAGTTCCCATAATAATTTTAGACCTGTGAGGTATGAAACTACAATGTGTATATGCCCAAGTTTCTTTATTTTCAAATCAATATTAATGGATCATTTTATTAGGGTGCATCTATTACCTGGGAGGGTTTATATATATATAAGGTGATTTATCTCAAAGGGCTTTCTGAGACAAGGACAGAAGCCCCCCAAACAAGCTTTTTGACTCTGTAATGTACACAGCACACTCCAGCTTGCCTTCAGGCCTAGGGAACATCCTCAGCCCCTCTTCCCTCAACACACTGCTTATATTAGCTTCGCCTCTACTCACCTCACTGGAAATAAATGTCCTCATCTAATGCTTTGGTGACACACCATGGACTCCACACCTGCCACCTGAAACTGATGTTTCCAACTTCACTTTTCTCTCCTTCTTCCCTCAGCTTTGTAAGAAAGCTTGGTCTGTTCTCTTTTATAAGGCCTACTTACTTTCCCCCATGCCAAGAATCCCACGTGCTATGCTATTCTCCTACTTCTGTCTTGTAAGACTTTTCTGTTTCTTCAGGATCCAGCTCCCTTGCCTAGCAAGTGTCCCCAAGTAAACACTCAATGAATACCCCTATGTACAAGTACCCCATTAGGGAAAACAGACCTTGCTTCTCCATTCCCCTCTCAATCTCTCTTTCTCTGCCTCTCCCTCTTTGATGCACACACTGTAACCTTCAGGCTGATTTCTGCCTGCTGTCTCCACGGGAACTACCCTTTGAGAAGCAAGTGATCTAAAAGCTCCTTGTTTTATCTGGTGCTCTGATACCTCTGCAATGCTCTATACCCCCTTTTTATGCATTTTTATGGTTTCTTGATTCCTTTCTTAGACATTCTTTTGAGGTTCTCAACTCACTTCATTAGGATGATGTTAATCTCTCAGATTCTCATTTTATTCTTCCAAATGTTCCTTATTGCCCTCCTTCCATGGTTCTTCTTCCTCATCTACCTCTTATATGCATATACTCTCCATTTCTTCACTTACTCAACAATCCAGGGAAGGGGTCAAGTCTCAAGACGGGCCTCAAGGATTCTGAGAAAGCACTTGTCGTTTGGCTTCAGTCTACCTCTCTAGACCTCTCACTCTGAGACCTGGCCCCACCCCCTTTGGATTGCTTGTTATTCCCTGAAGAGTTTATGTTCTTTCCCAGCCCTTTCCTTTGATCACAACATTGAACTTCCCCCTCCCTGCCTTTCAAAGTCCTTTGAGTAAAACCATCTTTAAGCCTTTACTGATCCCCAAGTCAGAATTAATCTCAAGTTCTGTTTTAAAAGTTGGAACATCCATTCTTTATGCATTCCAACACAGACTAGTTGGTCATTCATGTCTATTCTAAGCGCTACTGGTTTGCTCCCCAGTAGTGACTTCTTGATTTCATTTTATTTAGATGCTTCTATCAGTAAGTAACAGATGCCAAGCTCTGTATGCTAAAGCCTTATAGAAGATGGGGGAGAAATGGCATTGAAAACATATCCTTCAAGAAATATTCTCAAGTTGGATTTAATAATAAAAATGTGTGTACAGGTACCCAGAACAACATTGTGAGCAGAAATAGCCAGTGTTAATCAAGGGAGTTGAAAGCATTTTTGTTGGGTAATGATTAAGTGTGGCTTGGAAATATGCATTGGGCCATGCAATGGCTGGAAAATGTAAAATGGAACTCTAGCAAGATGAGTGAAGGGAGAGTGATAAATCATCTCTTTACTCGTATTTTTCACAGTATGTACAGTACAGGTTTTATAGCCACAGAAACTCTTTGAAAACCACTCAGAGACAATGGTGGTCTCATTTCAAAGTTTTGGACTTTCCCTGGATGGCTACTACTTTTGTACTTTCTCTGGAATGTTTGTTATATATTTATTTTTGTCAGTTTTCCGCATCATCACTGCGTCCTTACAGAAAGGTAAAGGACAAGTTTTAAATAGTATTACATTTCCTTTTCATAACAGATTCATGCCCAAGCACAAAACAATCCATTTACAGAAGATTCTCGGCCTTAAAGGAAGTGGTGGCACTGCTCCATCCGCGGCCCTTCCTTTCCAACACGAGCAGAAAGGTTCTGAGAATTTATTGAAGAATTTTAATTCAGAGTCTGGACCTTGCAATGCTGCACAACAAGAAAACCCGGGTAGCTCACTAACACAGGAGTCAGCCTTGAGAACGTGCAACTCATCAGATAATTCAAGCTCTCACCTGAAGGAAAATAAACAAAATACGACTTTTCATCCCTGTGACATTTTGGGTGGAACCGATGATCCACAGAGACCACTGCACATCGTGTGGCCTCACAGGTGGTAAGTTTGGGATGTGCCAATTGAGTAAGAGTTGGAGACCGGTAACGGAGAATATAATTCTGATGGTGGACTTAGTAAATTATTGTCCCTATAGCTGTAGGAAAAGACTGCTTTAGTGTGGTAGTACCACTAACGTGGTACCAAGGTAGAATTATCTTTATATCCATATAGAAATAGTTGCATGTTTAGATTAAATTGGAATTACAGATAATCATTTGCAGTGATTTGCTCATCTAACAACAGCAGCTAGACACCTCTAGAAAATCAAATCCTGTTCAGGAAGTTTCAAACTATAAAAACAGGATTCCTTATCTATGTCTATATATATACACACATGTATATGTGCTGTTATCATATGACTGTTTCATATAGACACCCTGTTAAAGCAATATTACCATTAAAACAAAACGATTTCCATTATTTCCTAATTTGTCCAGTTTCAACTGGGTGCCTTTATTTCACTTGACATAAAATGTATCAGTACATTCGCAGCAGTGCCCCTGCTCCCAGATGCCTCTGTATCGTGCTAAAGCAAAACACTTTCCAGCGGAATCTCCTCTAAACAGGAAAATCAACTGCGGCGTGTAATCGTACCAAATACAAACTCATAAACTCAACCCTGGTTCCTATAAATTAGGATTTAAAGAGGTAAAATGTCCTGATAATCTTCTGGTATTAGGCATGAACATTTTAATCTAGTTTTTATTCCTCCCAGTTAGTTTAATCTGCATGTGGCCTGATTAGAGTTCACTTCCCCCCACAGATTATGGTCTCTTTATTGCAGAGATGCTGGGCTGATCATTAGGTCCGATTTTCTGAGAGCAACTGTTTACAGGTGAAGTAATAAGCACACCACACCGGCCAGGCAAAGCGCCTTTGCCGGGGATTTGACTTCCAGCACATTAAAACTCCAGAAGCTCTCCCAGTTGATCTGCAGCATCTGGTACCTAAAGGGATTTTCATCTGGGACTCTAAATGTATGAACGCAAAATTTGGGGATTGAAAGTTGCTGTGGAATGTGTCTTTGGGTTTGTCCGTTCAACTTCACACTTCCGGCATACCCTTTGTACGAGAGTAACTTTTCTTTTAAAACCGTGTTTTACTTAGAAGGGGACGCTGTTCAACATTCTTGTGTGTTATTTTAAAATGCATCGGGTCTGGATGAGATTAACCTGTTTCAAGGTAAAATAGGTGTCATCATTCTCTCGGTCCTGGAAAGCTTTTCCTTTTATTCTGCTAACCTTTGGTTGCCTCTGAAGTAATACCTATTGCAAGAAAATCAGTTCTAGAAAGTTTGGTTCTGGGTTAGCATGGAAATGCAGAATTAAATTTGTAGGCTCCTACTACAAAGCAGCATACTGATATGGGGGGAAGAGTGAGAACCACATTATTATCCAATCCCTTGCACAAAATAAGACAGAGCTATGTTAATAAAATTAACAATATTAAATTGAATAATTCCCTCTCTTCCTTTGTATATTTTTGCTTTAATTTAATTTAATTGCCTAAAGTTAGTTGCTTAAAGAGATGCAGCATTATGTTTGTGCACATTCTTATTGTTAAAGCTAAATTATTTTTAATTTGGAGGAGAGGGAAAAAAAGCCGCATCAGCAAGAGTAAATGCCAAAATATAAAAGTAACACATTCATCCTTACGGGTAATATAGTAGAACATTGGAAACTTGGAGGTTGCCAGACACATAGCTAACATTAGGGCTAATTTTGAAAATCTAGCGTGCAGTCAATTTTACTGATGCCTGGGGACATACAAGGTAGAAGCTGACAAGAGAACTAATTTTGTTTGGGTTATTTACTGCTATGCATCATCCGCGGGTTCCCGCCTGACACACAGCTATATGAAGGGGGATATTATCACACACTCAAAATTTATGTTGACATTCGATATTTGTTCAATATGTCAGCAGTATTACTTTCATAATCAAAAGAGTAAGAAAAAGAGAAAAGAAAAGCACTTTATGCTCATATAGATATATCTTTTTAATAACAGTCTATAAGGTTAATATAGTTTACCTTTGAGAGTATACAATGAAAACAAGCAGGGTTAGGAGGGGAAATGACAGAAAGCATCAACCCGAGCTGTTTGTTTGCCATTACCTAAGCGAGCCATGTCAGCTCTCTGGCCCGCGTCTGATAGCTATTTGTTGTACAGAGAGCACAGCATAAAAAAAAATATCAAACTCTTAATACTATTGTGTGCCCATAACCATCTGTCACTGCTAGCCTGGAGATGAGAGGAAGATTACGAGGAATAAACACTGAGCCGCCGAGCATTGGTAAAGCCTTCGGGCAAAAAACTCTTGTGAGGACATCAAAGACATTCTAATTCCGAGGCAGTCAAGGATTACAGTGTGTAACCTGTGCTGACAACAGATAAATGACTGGCAATATTGTGCCAGAGCTGTTGGGTCCTGCATGGAGTACTGATGATGATGATGATGATGTTATCTTGCAGAATGGACTCTGCTGGGATAATTTTATGATAAAACACTTTTTTCAAATGCCACTGGGTCTAGGCAGACATTTACTAGCTACAGGGGTAGCAATCAGTTTCTTCAAAATTTACTGTTCTAAGCCCATTAGAGTTCCAACACAGCAAGGCTCTTCAATGAAAATCTAAAACGCCTATATTTTCTTTAGGAGAATATATGCAAATGTCGTGAGCTGAACTCCTACCCTTTAGTGGTAGATGCTTTATCATCTGATTTATGTAAATTTGCTCATAAAAATACAGTTTATTTTTAATTGGTGAATATGAATTAGAAAATTAAGATTCTGGCTCAGCATTCGTCAGACATGCCCGGTCACAAGCACACATTTATTTATACCTCTGATCGCCTGGGTAGAAATCCTAGAACGGACCGGTCGATACGAGCTGTATCCTCAAGGAGACCATTGGTCAGTACTAGAAATGACCAGGGTTGGATTTGCCGGCTCAACCCTCTTAGTTTGGGGCCTCCCCCACCTCTATCTACACCTCCCTCCTTCTTGTCCTTATCGGGAGCTAATTAAACTACCTGCTCGAGGCGGGGTTTTCTTTAGAGTAGCCTGCGGGAAGCTCTGCGGCCTGGCCTGTCGCTTTTTTGCCTTGGCCACTTAACAGAGAGAAGGGACTTAAGGAGAGGGAACACAGGGATGATTGTTCCCCCTGTAAACAAAAGGGAGAAACGGCCACCAGAGAGGGCAACAGGATTCTCGGAGCCTGTCATTACCTTGCCCAACAAAACAAAAATAAAGGCCTCCTCCTTATCATAAAAAATATGCCCATGAAATCATGCCGTTGCAGTCGCCAACTCTAAAAATGAAGTGATGCTGACCTCATTGTGTTAGTTCCACGCCGGGATCATGAATGGTCTAAAATATAGTGTTAGCCTCTAACATATCTCGTACTAAGTCAACCAAATGTAGAGCCTCCTTGCTAGGATATGTATCAAAATCAAAAGTGACATTTTCTAGAAGATACATTCTGGCTTTAAATCTGTGTTAAAATGTCTGTGCATGAGAACAGGCCCTTCACTGCAATGCTTGCCCCCTCTCTTCATTCTTTCTGAATCTGAGCTTGTCAAGGATTATAGTGTGCAACCTCTGCTGACAGTAGATAAATAACTGACAGTATTTTAGCAGAGTTGCTGGGTTCTCTGCAGAGTAATTTGTTTTCTCCCTTCTACCCAGTCTTTAGTGTTTTGTTATAAACATCTGTAGCAAGGCATGGTTAATAGCAACGACTTAGAGAGAAAGACCTGTAAAAAATACACTGCAATTGGCAACGCCTTTTCTTAAACCCATTTTCTTTGTAACTATTACAACGTTTAAATATTCTCTTGATTTTAATGGGCACCGAAGGCGTACTGCTGGAGGGACAGAGAAAATAAGTTTACAAGACGTTGAAAGATAGCACTCTTAAGGCTGCGGTTCTCAAACTCTTTGATCTAAAGACCCCTTCGCGCTCTTAAAAATGACTGGGACACCATAGATCTCTCTCTCTCTCTCTCTCTCTTTTTTTTTTTTTTTTTAGAGTTACACCTATCAATATTTAGCGTATTAAAAATTAAAGCTAAGGGAAAACTTTTAAAAATCTACATTAAGTCATTGAAAAGTAATAGTAAAGAACCACATACGTGTTAATATTAATGTATTCTTATGAAAATAACTATTTTAGAAGGCAAAATAATTAGCGAGAAGAGTGACATTATTTTATGTTTTTGTAAATCTATAATCTCTGAGTAGAAGAGAGTTCGATTTTTATATCTGCTTAAGTATTCAATCTGTTGCAATATGTTGTTTTTGGTGGAGGTTTCGGAAGAAAATTCTGCCTCACAGAGAGAATTGGAAAAGGAAAGAGTGTTTTAATGACCTGCTCAGATTATTGCAGGTATCCTTTGCTGCTACTCGGCAAGTAGGAGTTTCTCAGAGATCTCCGAGATTAGACCACTCAGTGGCTCTTCATACTCTCTTACTTGGTGTCTAAATGGATTTTGTAACATCGCGCATTGGTCACTTGCAAAATACGTGATTGATGAATTGTGCAGATCTTCCAAGTATTGACAAAATTCATTATTTCAGAGAATCAGGTTGTTAATATCACCACTGAGATCAGCGGACTTTTTGATTATTGGGAAGTCGTCAAGCTCACGGTGTAGATACACTTTTTCCAGAATTCCAATTTTCAATTAAAATCTTGAATTTATCATTGCAACAAATATTATTATCAGTCGTTTTCTTGAGGAGACATGTTCACGTGGCTCGTGTTTGAGAAAATGTCTGCCAAATACCCAAGGCTGATTAACCATGGTTGGCCTATCAGTTCTTAGAAGCAAAATTAGTGTTTTGTGAAAAAAGCAACTAGTCAGCTCGTAACTCAAACAATCATACAAATACTGTTTCTCAAGACAACCGGTGTGTCCTGGGACACAAAGATGCAGTGTGTGTATTTCCAGTTTATCATATCAAATATTAAAAGAAGTCTCTTGAAGGGAGGAAATTTAATAAAATTAGTAACTTTAATGCTTCTTCAAGGGCATTCTTAAGTGAAACGATCTTTTTTTTTTTTTTTCTTTTACTGCAAGTGCAGGTGGTCAAGAATGCAACGACTACTAGTTCAGTTTGGTGCCACTGCCTTGAATCACCCTGAGGTCCCAGAACCCTTTTCCATCAGTGTTTCTTCACTATTGAGGCATGTGTCAACACAGTGAAGAAGACAAATTACGTCTTAGTATTATTGTAAAAATAGTTTGACTTTGCAGACCCCATGAAACGGCTTGAATGTCCCCAGGAATCACTGCAGCGCTCTTGAGAACCACTGTCAAACAGAACTGATAATGACATATGTACAAATATGTCTGCCGCCAGTCATTGGATTGCCTAATTTTTAGTTTTCACAGACTCCTTTTTTCTTGCCCTGAATGTTAATATATTAACATGTAGGTTTATATGGCATGTGGATATTGGGGTTTCACAGTTGGTGGCAAACAAGTGTTCATCATATATAAGAGCACTTTTTCTCAGACCAAAGAAGATTTGTGTCAAAATGGGCTCAGTAGTCAGGAAGCAGTAGGAGAGATCTACTACACAAATTCTGTTCTAATCTGAAAGCCCCTCTGCGTGCCTCATAAGCGGGTGTGTTCTGGTTAAGAAAGATCAGGTGCAAGTGGCCTGTGAGGCACGTTGAGGAGTTTGAAATTGTTAAGAGTAGCTATGGTGATAAGTTCCACCATGACCCCATTACATGGACTATGGGAAAATTGTCAGAGCTTTTCACTTAAAGTGGAGTGACTTTTTATGAGCTATATGTTACTTGCAATATTTTCCGTAAAGTAATGATAAAACAATTTATGCAATGTTGATTGTGGTTAAGAGTGTAAATTTGGAAAGGAAAAGGCTCAGTCATTGAGAAATAAAAACAGATTTGAAGCATACTTAGGTAAATCATATACTGTAATATTGAAAGAATTTGACATATTTTTAGAAACTTTGGCAACTTCTAACTGAAAACAAATGATTGATATAAAATGGAAAATTGTACTTTATTACTTAAGAGTAAAATAAATTACTTTTTTTTTCCATTCTTTGACTCTCTGAGGTTTAAAAATACAACTTTGAAAACAAAATTGATGACTGCCTTCTGAAAAGTGTATGTTAAGTAGATTGGATGTTATACTTTTTGATTTTCTTGTTGTCCAAGTAACTTGGGGAAAGTTTAGCAAATAGATTGTCTTAAATCTTTCAGGTCTCATTGGTGATTACTTAAGAATAGGATACATGTGGAGGACAGTCTTCAGGTGCCACAGCAGGATAAGAACTGAGAAGCAAAGTGTTAGATTTGGGACAACAATGTTCTCTTTCTATTTCAGTGTTATGCATAAATCTGTTTCTTTGGGAGAAATGATCCTCACAGAATTATAGTTCTGGAAAAGATGATCATGTGGTCTGGCCACCTGCCTTTCAGCATACTCCACCAAAGTGAGACCTACGAGAGTCCATCTTACTTGTCCTCATCTCCAGAAAAGATGATGCCCCTACATGGCTTCCAGTAGCACTATTCATTTTCACAGTTAAATATCTTTGATATAAGGAATTGGTTATAGATATATTCTCAATACAGTGCTAAGCTCTCTTCAGTTATATTTCTTAGCCTATGGGTATTTTTGTTTGTGTGTTTGATGATATTGGTTCGTTGGTTGGTTGGTTCGTTGGTTTTTGTCCTTAAAACATCTCAAGTGAACTCTATCACTTAAAAAACAAACAAACAAAAAAAAAAAAAAAAAAAAAAACTCTCCAGAGAAGAGTCTTTGAAAAGTTGTAATCAAATACCTGGCTTAGATTACAATATGTTACATCACTTGCTTAATTTGTCTTCTAATGTAGTACTATCAGATGAACCTCTGGGAATCTGGTACAAGATTTCTAATTAGTAGGAAAACAAATGCTGGGAAATTCAAATTTATGGCCAAAAAACATAACCTTAACAAAATTCCATTTATATTTTCTAAAATTCCACTCCTAGATACCTTGCTACTTTCCAAACTATTGAACATATGAAAAATATAACAAACTGAGCTCTGGTTTCTCCTTGCTTCTTGGGCTGTTTCTAACTTTCCCACATACCACATCAGCATGAAGAACATTCACCGAATGGTCTTTACTGTCTTAGTGTTATTATCTCTGGAATATCATTAACTAAAGCTCTCGTTATCCTTTTCTTCCAAACAGGGTTAAAAAGATCTCTAAACTTGGCTCCTTAAACATACTAATTGGTGCAAAAGATGCTATTTGATTATGGTATGCTTATGACAGTCATCTTCAACCACTCAAGACCTATGTCTGCTTTTGCTTCATTCTATCACAAATGTTTTGATAAAATCCTTGTACCCTATACCCCACTGATTTATTTAATACTGCAGGTCAGGAGTGAGTGGGTTGGGAAGTAGATAGCTAGGTCATATGGATAGATGACTGAGCAGATGAACGATGGATGGCTAAGTAGGTAGATAGATTACCTGTTTACTACATATATGTATGTCATATATGTGATGTGGGGGGGGGGGTAAATATATTTCTCCTTCCAAGTCACCAAACCTTTCTTTTTATGGTCCCTGTTGACCTGATCCCTATTTAGCACACTTTTTCCTCTTTTTTTTCAGGATTTAATATCCCTCCTATTGTTCTTAATGTATGGTGTTTTCTCTTTTCATGACCGTAATTACCATTATACCTTTTGAAAGATGCCCTGAAATCCTCTGCCTTCCACAAACAGGTGCCCTGATTTCAATTCCAGTGATGTGTAAATTCCCCGCCTGTGAATTTTCATGCACCGAGGTCACAGTGCAGTCCACTGCACCACATAAGCGTGTAACAAAACTGCACTTTCCACACTGCCTCATCTCATGTTTTAAGTGGTGTCGTTTGGGTTAGCCTAAAGTACTCCAGGATAGAGACAGAGACTTTTTTTGGAGGGGGGTGGCGGGGAGATTTTTTTCAATAGCATCTGGCTGGAATACCGTAGGATATGTAGAATATTTAGTTGATGCTACGTAATGTTGATGACGATGAATCCTAGGGTGACTCTGGTGATTGCCTCTTATTCAGTAAGTCCAGTTGAGGACGAGTTTCTCATCCTGAGAAGAAAGAAATGAAAATATAAAAGGCTTCAGTTAACCAAATGGCAAGTGGAGATGGTCACAGGATCAGCATTGCTTTTACAAAACATATGTTTTGTTTGTTTTAGATTTGGGTTTTTTTTTGGGGGGGGGAGGGCTAGTGAAATGCCTTTATAGGAGTTATAAAGACAAATCCCTCAGGACTTTTTAAAACGGAATCATTCATTTTAACAGAAGGGTAATAGAAAAAGTATCATTATGTTGTTTGGGAAGAAGGGCTCAAACTGGTTAAAACCAAAATAATTTCTTAGTTATCACTGAAAAATAAATCCAGAAGGGAAGATCCTCCTAGGTTATTTTTTTCACCTACCCATCCGCCATCATCCAGATGTGTGAACCATTTTAAAACAATTCATTGAAATTACTTTCTAAACTGTTAACGATACCAAGTGAATGAGAGTCTATGGCTTTTTTGAGTTATCCAGACTAAGGTTCAGTGTCCAGATTTTTCTTTCTTTCTTTTTTCTTTTCTTTTTTTTTTTTTTTTCAATCACACCAAAGAATTCTAAGTTAGAATAGCAATAACTATTATAAAATATGTAAGGGTTTTTTTTCCCCTTGTATCATCTTATTGGCTATGCAACTAATTAGCTATTTCAGCACTATTCAGGCTAACATCATTTGTTGGTTAAACAAAAGAAGGGGAAATTTCAGAAACACAAAGAACCGAAATGTTTGAGATTTGTTCTTACTCAGATGTATACCTCATAGTGCCTATCTCCTGTTGAAGGAAATAATTTATCGTGATCTTAGTCAAAAGCATTTCTCTCTTTGCTGTCCTTTTTTATTAATTTAGATATGTTTCTAGGATGAGAAATGATGTTACTTCTAATTATGGTTACATGTAGTTAATTTCCTTCTTTTTCCTAAGCTTGGTGTGAAAGGCAGTTTCCTCCAAAAGAGGGGTGGGAGGGGGATGGGGGGGAGCTGGTTACCGGGAGGGGAGAATACTGATAGAGCTGATCTTCCTGTTGCCTTAGCAACAGATTTATTTATTAGGGGTTGAAATGACATGAGTTAATATACCGCATACCTGCTGATCGGCAAACTCCCCTATTTCAGCTGCAGTTGACAATTAAGTCCTGGACAGCTACAGCCAGGGGTTAATGTTCCTCATTAGGAGAACTAGGTCATTACTGGGAAATCAAGGCACTTAAGGCAGCATGGGTAAAATACAAAATTCAGCATCCAGACGAGTGAGGCTTTTTTATGTTAATTAACCTTATTTTCCTAGGTTTAAAAAAATCTTATATGCACATGACAGTGGATCAATTAATTGAAAAAAAGAGCTAGTTTACTTTACTCTGAGTTGTCTTCATTTCCTTTGCAAGGATTTCATTATTTTATGGAAAATTCTTATGTCTATATGATGAGTAAAAAGGGTATTAAAATTAAGAAGGGAATCATCATGGAAATCAGCTTTACCACAAGGGAATGAGCAAATAAAAGCCTTGGAAATGAAAATAAATAAGCTTAGCTAATACCTCACCTAAGGAGCAGAATATAAGCCCATCAGAGCTGGGAGATATTTAGAGGTACTTCTTTGCTTCTTTATTAAGCAGTTACATAGTTATTTGACCTTCAGAAACTGAAACTTTGGAAAAGTGATTCCAAGTGGTTTGTAAACATTCTATTTGCAGAAAGCGTGTAGCAGTTTAACAAACAATAACTTTCCAGTTCATAATTGGCTTTTTTTTAATACCAATAAAATTAGATACATTAGTTGAAAGTTTTTATTAAAATGTCTGAGTGGGTGTTTTTTTCCACTTGATAAGTTCATAAATAATGTATCAAGCCCCTTCTGAAAGCTTTGTTTTCTTATTTCTTTAAAGAGCCGTTATGTTGAAAGGGGGGTATTTACAGAGTCGAAACAGATTTATTGCCCAGAATCCTCTTTTATCTTCATTTCGGTACTGTGCCTCCACTGAAGCCACTTCTGACCAGTTCTTTCACTTATGGTAACTTTCTCTATGCGACATAGACCAAAGCGAAAAGGTGCTCTTTCCAGCTATATCCCCTGAACCACTTCGTCCGCTCACCAGAAAAATCTGAATCACTGTGATTCTTCTCCATCTACCCAAACACTATAAATGGTTGGTTGATTGACTTCCAGTCACCCTATTTCCAGAGACTTAGTTTAGAATTCCTGTTGTCCTTTTCCCCCTCATGGAAAAAATGCACAACTCTCCTTTAATTGATTAGCTCTCGGTGATTCAGTATATATTTTCACCTCCTCCCCACGATTGTTCTCCTGTTATCTAAGTGAGACGAGGCTCTTAGATGACTTCTTTAGAAAATACCATTGTAGGGGCGCCTGGGTGGCTCAGTCGGTTAAGTGTCTGCCTTCAGCTTAGGTCATGATCCAGGATCCTGGGATCAAGTCCCACGTCAGGCTCCGGGCTTGGTGAGGAGTCTGCTTCTCCCTCTTCCTCTGCCCCTACCCCCATTCATGCTCTCTTTCCCTCTCTCTCTCATATAAATAAATAAAATCTTTAATAAAAGAAAAGAACAGAAAATACCATTCTGGTGAACCTCGGTATCATGTATATTGCCACTTATCATCTGACTTAACATAACATGAATGCATTAGGTGGCACCTGTCGGGGCTGCTTCCTTCAAAAAAGCATTTCCACTCTGAAATTAGATGTGATTCTTACACAACAGCCTCTTTTCACCTACCCTGACCAGTCCTTGGTTTCTAACGAGTTCTCTCAAAGAAAATATTGTTTCCCCTTTTCAGAATCAGCACCCAAGAGCTAGAGTTATAGAATAAGGGGATATGGAAGGGACTCTTAGGTATTCCCCAGATTTCTTTCTTTTTCTTGGGAACACAGTTGGACTGCATGTTCCAGGCTCCATTGCAACTTGGCGTGGCTTTATGAGTGGGTCTTAGCCATTAAGTGTAAGTAGATGTGATGTGGGATACTTGAGGGCCCCACTTCCAGGTGGGGCATAAAAATATGCCACCCACAGTACCCAATGAACTCTCCCTTTGGAAGGGGCAGACATAGGAGGTGTCTTGTTGAAGATGGCAGTGCTCCACTGGCTTGGGGCCTTGAATGACCTCTAGAAGAAGGCTGCCCTTTTGATCTGTCAACCTGACTTTATTTTTTTTTTTAAGATTTTATTTATTCATGAAAGACACACAGAGAGAGAGAGAGAGAGGCAGAGATACAGGCAGAGGGAGAAGCAGGTTCCCTGCAGGGAACCTGATGTGGGACTCAATCCCTCGTCCCCAGGATCACGACCCAAGCCAAAGGCAGGAGCTCATCTGAGCCACCCAGGGGCCCCAACCTGACTTTATAACGAACCATTATGCTTGTTTTTTTTTTAAATCCCCTTCACCTATCATACCTTTTTAAGTCATTTTTAATGTAGCCCACATCCCTACCTTAATGAGTGCAGACAGCTAGTACAGTAATCCAGCAAATATGGCAGTGGTTTGACTTGAGAAGTAACAATGGAGGATGTAAGGAGCAGCCAGGATCTATTTTAAAGATTTTGGCCTAGGTAGATATATACAGGTGCTATTTACTGAGATGTGGATATATGTAGGTACTATTTGCTGAGATGAGAACGCTTGGGGAAGAGAAGGTTTTAAAAAGTTTGCCTTTGAATATATTAAGCTAGAGATACCTCTTAGAATGCTAGTGGAGATTTCCAGCTGGAAGCTAGATGAACAAGTCTTTTTATTCAGATGAACAGTCAGGCCAGAAAACAGAGATTTGGGAGTTCGTCAGCATGGAAATGTTCAATTCCTATAAAATATTTAAAAATTTTGGATTTTAAGTACACTTTTAAAGTTTCTTCATTTTCAACATTAAATCTACACTAATTCTGTGGGCAGCAGTTGCAGCTTGGTTATAGGGTAGTGTAGTAGAGTCTGGTCTCTCTACAAGTCCTGGGCCTCAGTTAACCAGCCTTGTGTGTGCCTTTTAAGCCACTTACCTAGTCTCCAGCTTCAAGTTTCTTCTTTATAATATGGGAATAATATTAACACATTATACAGTTGTTCTGAGGGTTAGAGGAGATGATATATGTAAATAAGTCACCACAGTTCCTGGCATAGAGTAAGCATGTAATAAGCATAAGCTATTATTATTAGTATATAATACAGAGTGCTTCATTACCTCACAAAGCACTGTCACTTTTGACCACTGTCTCTTATTGGTTAAAATCAATTTTTTTTTCTTAACTCTCCTAGAAAAAGAAAAGAAAAGAAACAGCTAAATAAAGTCGTCTTTTTTTGTCTTCATTTTCAGCCTACCCAAAACAAGTACATACTGTACAGAAAAATGGAATTAAGCTACAGAGCACACACTTGTAAGGAGCAGCATCTGCCTTGTAAATGAAGTCTATAAAAGGCTACCAAATGTCCCTTCACATTTTTATGATTGTTAGGGTATTACTAAACCTGGATGGAAAAATGTTTTTTGAGGCTCTTACATCAAGCACCCACACTGTCAATATCACAAATTATTTCCGTTTTTTACAAGATGGCTGCCCTGCGGCTTCCTTAGGAAAGGCAATGCTATTTTAGCAGGAGTGATATAGTTTTAAAGATGTGATTTGGTAAGAAGCACTTTCTACCTTTGTAATTGTCACATTTTTAAGCACATGCCTTTTAAAAACAAAAACAAACAGCTTTAATGGGATATAATTTATATATCACAAAAATTCACCCATTTTAAATATGCAATTTAATAGTTTTTAGTAAATTTGCAGACCTGCGCAGCCATCACCACAATCCAGTCTTAGAACATTTCCATCACTACAGAAGGAATTCTTCTGCCCCTTTTCAGTCATTCCTTGTTGACCCTGACCCCCCCGTGAAACCACTAATAATCTGCTTGCTCTCTCTGTAAATTTGCCTCTTCTGGACATTTCCTATAAATGGAATCATACAGTAGGTGGTCTTTTGCTTCTGATTTCTGTCATGTAGAACAGTGTCCTTGAGGCTCATCCGTGTTGTAGCGTGTATCAGGAGTCTCTTCTTCCTAATGCTGAATAGTATGGCTATGACACATTTTATTTATTCATTCATCGTTTGGTAGACATTTGAATTGTTCCTACTTTTTTGATGATTGTGGATAATATTCCTCTGGACGGACTCTTTCATAGAAATCTTTGTGTCGACATACGTTTTCATTTATCTTGGGTAGATACCTAGGAGTAGAATTGCTAAGTTGTTTGGTAAATTTATGTTTATTTTTTTTTTTAAGAAACAAGCAGATTGCTTTTAAGAACACTGAGTAATAACTCTTCCTTCTGAGGTTCATTCATTCATTTCAAAATATTTTTGAGTTTCTTCTAAAGCTAGACACCGTACTAAGTACTAGATATAGGCAACTCTTTTTTTTTTTAAGAATTTATTTATTTATTTATTTATTTGAGACAGAGAAAGAGAGAGAGAGAGAACATGAGCAGGGGGAAGGGCAGAGGGAAAGAGAAGCAGCCTTCCTGCTGAGCAAAGGAGCCCAATGTGGGGGCTCAATCCCAGGACCCTGAGATCATGACCTGAGCTGAGGGCAGATGCTTAACCAACTGAACCACCCAGGTGCCCCTAGGCGACTCTTCATTATCCACTGTAACTGGAAGGAAATGTAGTCTGGATATTTCAGATCCCCTCCTTATTCCTAAACCTAATGTTGGGCATTCTTTCAAGCATCTTCACAAAAATTCTATGATCTCACTAGACCTATTACTCTAAACATGTACCTAGCATGTATATGATAGGTAGTTACCAGGAATTCAAAGAAGAAAGACATAATACTCTGCTCTTTAGGGGCTACAGTCCAGGAAGGGAGACAAGTTTATAATGCTTGCATATATTCTCAGCGTCTTTGCGTTTTTCAAAAATATAATATATAATTCAGACTCCTTCTTTCCCCCACCTAAACTCCTATTTATCAATAGCGCACTAATTCCCTTCACTCTGGGCTGCAAATGATTATCTTCTTTGAATTCTCATCGCTTTACTCTGTTAGCTTCATATGGCTACTATAACAACATATTGCATACTTGACAGCTTAGAACAATAGAAATTTATGCTCTCACAGTTCTGGAAGCCTGAAGCCCAAAGTCAGTATCACCTGGCTAAAATCAAGATTATCAGTAGGCCTCACTGCCTCCAGAAGATCTAGAGAAGAAACCATTCCTTACCTTCTCCAACTCCTGCCAGCTGCCAGCCTTGTTCAGGTTATGGCTACCTCACTCCATCCTCTTCCTCTGGGGTCCTCCTCTTCTGTCTGTATCAAATCCACCTTGCCTCCTTCTTGTAAAGATGGATACATGTGATGCATTTAGGACCCAGCCAGATATTCCAGGAAAATCTCCCAATCTCAAGATCGTTAACCACATCAACCACATCTGTACAGTCCTTTTTTTGCCATATAAGGTAACATTAATAGTTTCTAAGGATTAGGATGTGGAGATCTCTGGGGCGGAAGGTTGGGAGGGATAGGTATTCAAACTAATATAAACTGCAAAAAAATAAATAAATAAATAAATAAATGAAAATTAAAAATAAAAAAATAAACTGCATATGCAGTCAATATGAAGTCTTTCATTCATCCATTCAGCCACTCATTTAATATTTCTTGATCATAATATTACAGAATTAAGACTTGAGGATACAGTAGTAGGGAAAAGTCCACACAAGCAGTCCTTGCCTGCCTGGAACTCATAGCAGACCTTAATCAAGTAAAATTTGCCTCAGAGAAGTGTTACAAAGGAGAGATGGAAAGACAGAATGACGTGTAGCTTTTTTGTAGACATACTGCACATCCATTATAAATGCTTTAAGCAATGCTGAAAAGAACAAATTAGAAGTCTACCATAAATAAGTATAATTCTCCTTTCTGATATTTCTTTCCTTTCACCTTTCTATCTCATAGTTTAGAACTTATGTACTATTTTGCTTTCTTTAAAGTGAGTACCCTAGTGGTTTTAATATTCCTCAAAAATTGCCTTGTTGGTGGCAAGTTCATCTCAAAATATCTTTCATTTCTTTATTATTCTTTGAGGACATTTTTTTTTCTGAGTATACAATTCTGGGTTTAGATTACATTCTCTCAGCTTTATTTTGCTACTGAGACATTACATTATCAGGCTCTTCTCTCTAGCTACTTTAAAGACCTTTACTTTGTCTTCTGTATACTTTACTTTCACATGATATTTGTAGGAATGGATTTCTCTTTGTAATCTTATTTGGGCTTGGTGAGATTTCTTAAATCTTGGAATCAGTGCCTTTCATCACTCTTGCAAAATATTCACTCTTATATCTACAAATTATTGCCTCTGCCTCATTCTCTCCGTTTAGGGTCCCAGGTATTGATCTTTCTCACCATCTCCTGTTTCTTAACCTACCTTCCATATTTTACATATCTTTTTAATTGGGTTTATCTTCAAACTTACTATTTCTCTCTTAATTCCAATCATTTTTTAAATCTCTCTCGAACTTCTTTTTGTTATTTTTTCAAAACGAGCTGGTCAGTTTTAATCATCCCTTGCTTTCCATATAGTCTCTTGTTTCCTTAAACACTTCAAACACACTGTTATAACCTACGTTTGATCTTTCCAATAGCTGAAACCTTTGTGGCTCTGCTGTCTTTCCTCCCTTTGTGCTTGGTGTCTTGTTTCCTGGGTGCATTTTATTTTTCACCATAAATCCATATTCTTTGGAACTTAACAAGGGGAATTCTTGGAGAAATGCCTGAATTGTATCTGGATTTCTCCAGAGGAAATGTGCGTTTTCCTGTGTCAGATATTTAAGGGAGCTACCAGCCCAGCACTAGTTGAAACTAAATTCTCAGTTAAGATTGTTTGTTGTCTCGTTGGTTGGTTGGTTAGACCACTGAGGTAGCTTCAGAGTTGTTTGAGGGCCAATGCAAGATGAAGATGTTGCAGGGGAATTTTATTAATCTGTAACAATAACATACATTTTTACATCTCTCTAGTGGATTCTTTTCATTCCATCGCACTGGGTCCCCTTGCCCCTGGTTCTAATCCTTGTAAATGTAAACCTAGACTACTGTAATCACCTCCTCATTTTCTCTTCTCTGACCTTAGCACAGTCTAGTTCATCTCTTGGGTTAATACACAGTACCGTCTCCATGTTATTTTGCTCAGAGTCCTGTGGCTTTCACTCTCTTCATCAGTCATCTCAATCTGGCTGTCCATTAAAATGAGGTTTTTGTTTCTTTTTAATTAGAAATGCCTAACCTCCTTATCCCAATTAAACCAGAATTTCTGAGCGTTGAGCCCTTGTGTCATCCCAGTCAACTCTAATGTGAGGCAGGACTGAGAACTATTAGCCTGCCAAAACACACACACACACACACACACACACACACACACAAATGGAATTGTCTTCATCTAGCACTTAAGACTTCATAGCATAGTGGTGCTCAACCCTGCTGTATATCAGAAAATACCTAAGTGCAAGCCCAACTCTGAACGCTGACTCAGTTGATGTAAGATGGAGACAGCAGAGTGGAGCTTTTAACAGTTCCCTAAAGCCTACAACATGCAGGATTGAGAACCACTGTTCTAGAATCATAAATTAGCAAACGTACAAGGGTCAGGCTGGTAGCATTAATGAGTGAAAGGGTTAGCTGGGAACTGAGAGAAACTGGAGAGTTTCCCACTCCATATACGGCAGGCAGCCCTTCCTGATTGCAAAATATGGTCATCACTTTGCAACTCCTGCTCTATAGTGTAGCCCATTTCACCTTTCAAAGCTCAGTATAGAACTCGAAAAATAAGCAAGTATACTTATCCATGTGTGTCTATGTTTGTGTGTGTGCTTCCTCCAACCAGGAACTGGAGGGTATGTCTACCTTACTTTTTTCCCAACTCTACTCTTGCCCATGTGATTCCCTAACTGCAGTGCTTTCTTCCCTCCTCCTTATCTGTGTAAATCATCAACTACCCTGAAAGGACC
Organism: Canis lupus baileyi; assembly: GCF_048164855.1. NCBI lineage: Eukaryota > Metazoa > Chordata > Mammalia > Carnivora > Canidae > Canis > Canis lupus. The sequence goes on along the minus strand of NC_132857.1, from coordinate 51,148,264 downwards.
AACTCTTGCTTTCTCTGACATGAGGATGGAGAGCTGATAACTGGAGATGTGTATTTGGGAGAGGCCCTTCCCAGGCCTGTCCCCTTCTGTTTCCTGTAAACCTCTCTCCTCTGGGCTCTATTTAACTTGATGTACTTCTTTGCAATTTAAATAAAACAAAGCTTTATGTAGTGAAACTTTTTGATATTTTAGCCTTATAGTTACCGCCAAATAGTTGGTTTTATGAATAGATATTTATTACATTAAAGAATTCATCATAAAATGTTAAGAATTCTTTATGTAAGATAGTAGCTGTTAGGAACTAGGAGGTCTTAACTTGTGGATTATTTAGATAGGTGAGGATTTTAAAAAGCACTAAGACTGAATAAGAGGTAATTATGGCAGATGGAGTAAATAAGAGGTAGGAAAGAGTAAAACAAAGTATCTCATAATCTGATTTGGGCTGGGGAAAGATGAGTCAGCTGGAATGTCTTAAGTAAACTAACAGTGACAACAAGCCATATTCATTCCTTAACGTAAAATGTTGATGTGCAAGGCATTTATTCAAAAACTTATTAGAATGATCTTGCCCTTTTAGGTGAAGGTACTCATATTTGTAATTTAGCATAAGGACCATGTTAAATGAACTTGAACTATAGTACCAAGTACAAAGAATCCAAGATGTAATCATCACTCATTCATTTATTCACACATTCAACTCATATTTACATGAGGCAAGGAAGTTGGCACCCCCAGTATCCACATATGCCAGATTGTAATGTCTGAGCCCAGACTACAGCCAGACTGCCTGGTTTGAATCCCAGGTCGCCCCCTTACCCCTGGGCCACTTGGGCAACGTGGGCAAGTTGCTTAATCTCACTAAGCCTCAGTTTCTTCACCTATAAATTAAGTAGGAGAATGGTACTTACCCCACATGGTTGCTGTGAGGCTGAAATGATTTAATCTCTCCAGTGGTCTTAGAACAGTTCCCGATCCATATAAGGGCTATCTATGCACCTTTGCTGTTGTTATTAATCTTTGTTTCTTTATAACTCAGCCCAGTTACCTGAGGGTTCTCTTGGTGAATTCATGATAATTCAGCAAATTTTAGGTTCTCCCTATTTTTTTTCCTTTGGGAAGTACTTAAATTCTAAGATGCTTAGTAAGCATCAGAGAAGATGGTTTGGTCTCAGTTGGCCCATGGCCACATTGGCATCCTCTGAAAAGAATATTGTCCTGTCTGGTTCTTGGTGATCATCTCACAGAACCGGTGTCTACTGCGTTACGTTCCCATCTGCCCACACACTGCGTTGCTCATGCCAGGTGTACTGCAGGGGCCTCTCAGCACGACACAGTGCCACCTGCATCGTGCCTCAGCTTCATCCTGCTGAGGGCCTTTGGAAAATATGGTCACTCTCCCATGTCACTTGTGGACCTCAGAAAACTCTGCAAACTTGCTCTCAGTCCTCCCTGACGCAGGCAATCTGTCTTCCTCAGTTGATCCTGTGCCATGCTGGCCACAGTTGCCCCTGCAAAGCTGCTGCCCCCCCCGCCCCCCGCGCCGGCTTCTAGAAGAAAAGGCACAAGACCAAAGTCACTCTCGCATCCAACCAGCTCTCTGCCACCCTGTTTCTCCCTGTTTCCCGCCTTGGATATCCACTCAAGAGTATCTCCATCCTCTCCAACTTGCCTCCTTCAGCCCACAGATTTTTCGGGAGCGGGGCGGTGGGGGGGGCGGAGCAGAGGGGGAGATGGGGAGGGAGAGTGTTAAGAAAAACCTACTTAGTGTTTGTCTCTAGAACTATTATGTAGACTTCAGCGTCAGAATTTTAATATAAAATTCAAGACTTAACTATTTATTTGTCTTCTCTTTGTATTTCTGTTTAATAACCTTACCTTAAGGGCAAAGATTATAGAGTATCTTTGCTCCTCAGGCTGGGGGGGTGGGGGAAGAGTAGATTTGCAAAGTAGCAAATATCCAGGGAGGAAACCCATTAAGCACATTGATTAATACTTCAAATATTATCCTTCTACACATGTATTGATAGGGCTTCTTTTGAGACCCCTGCCACAGAGAGCTCCCAGATAATTGTAGTACAGCATAATAAGGGAAAACCCAAAAGAGGAAGCAACTCATTCTGCCTAGAAGAGTCAGGCAACGCTTCACTGAGGAAGTGAAGATAATTGAAAGCGGATTCCATCAGGCACATTCCTCCTCAGCTCCTGAGCTGCATATGCTGCAAGATAGAAGAACACCAAAGGAAACCGAATGTGAACCTGCGCTCAGGGAGCCCAGAAAGACTCCACCAGAACTGGTAGCAGTGCTTTCTTTCACATTTCCATTGGTAACTCTAAAACTGAGGTGGACAGTCTGGTGGGCGTCCTTCCTTGTGTTTGGGGTGCACCTGGACTGGACCAAAGTGGGAGCAGGTGCGAGGAGGGCTGGTGGCAGCTTGATGTCCCCATTCCTACCTGAACAACTAGAAAGCTCTGGTCTTCTCTTGTACCAGGGCCTGGAACTGCTGGACTAGAGGCCAGATTAAAAGCTCATTGCACACCTGACCCGTACTTTGAGAGCCAGCCTCCAGCTGAAGTGAGATGGGCAGAATTTTTCCACACAGGCACCGGCCCATCTCACTTACGTGTACCCTTTGCCCTTCCTCCCAGCAGGAGCCTTTTAGCTGCTGCCCAGACACCCAAAACTGGCTTATGTCTGCTATTTCACACGATTCTTACCCTCCTTGTACATCCTTCACCTCTCAATCTTGTCTTCTTGACCTTCCTTCTTTACCCATCTGAACTTACGTTCTCTTAGTGATCTGTTTCAATATATTAATCCCCAGAGAATACAAGATACACACGTGTGCACAGACATCCTTTTACTTTAAATCACACTAACATATAAATCCTTGCTAGTATTTTAGTGTGTTAACTCCCCGGGGGGATTTATTTACTAGGACCACAGCACCTTGCTAAAACTGGACCGCTAAGATATAGAAGGTTCTGGCTTTAAGGAGCTTCAGGCATTCTTAATAGTTATAGATGAGATTTGTAGACAGTGGATTTTCCTTCTCAACCCTAAAATCAGAGCATAGGAGCACCAACCTGTCTCCTTGACTAGAACCTAGATTTCTCGAGGGTTGGGTCTCTGTTCTCGTTAATTATACTTGTGCCCCAGTGCCTTGTACAAGTTGTGTCTGGCACACGGCGGTGCTCATTCTTCATGGGAATTACTGACTTCACACAAGGATATTCCTGTCTTAAGGCCAAAAACCTATCCTAGGTAAGAGATTTTATTCTTGTTCTGAGTTTTTACACTTTAAATAATACACTATGAAAAAATACCAATCAAGTAGTCCTAGAACCATACCGTGGTGTTTTGTCCTAGATCATTTTGAACATAAAACTGGAATACTTGCCGTGCCTCCTAAGGTCATTGATATGCAAGTAAAAAAAAAAAAAAAGACCCCTTTGTAACTTCTCCTTGGTGGATCATATACTGTGAACCCAATTTCCAGATGAAAACAGTAAGAGGCATTTATTATGTATCTGTCCTATGAATGCAACAAAGATATTATTTTTTTTGCAACAAAGTTATTAAACCACTAATTTATTTCCTTGATTTAAATGGGTAAGATTGTAATTCATTTTAGTACTTAGCAGATCTAAAATGTACCAATTACATTAACATTTCATCTTAAATAACTGTTGAAAAGTATTAAAAGTTTAAGAGTACAAAGCAAAACAGAAATAAATATTGAAGAAACACTATGCAACAAAAAGTTAATTATTTAATTCTGCTCTTTGAATACACACTATCAAGAATATGGACGGACTTTTTCCTAATGAAAATAGTGTCATAAGTGAATTACACATAATACTGAATCATTGGGTAAGTTCCCATTTAGAAAGTGTGATACTGGGACGCCTGGGTGGCTCAGTGGTTGGGCGTCTGTCTTTGATTCAGGTAGTGACCCCGGGACCCGGGATCGAGTCCCACATCGGGCTCCCTGCATGGAGCCTGCTTCTCCCTCTGCCTGTGTCTCTGCCTTTCTCTCTCTCTCTGCATCTCTCATGAATAAATAAACAAATCTCAAAAAAAATAGAAAGTGTGATACCATTTTTATTTTAAAATTTTTTTTAACTTTTATTTATTTATGATAGTCACACACACACACAGAGATAGAGACAGAGACACAGGCAGAGGGAGAAGCAGGCTCCATGCACCAGGAGCCCGACGTGGGATTCGATCCCGGGTCTCCAGGATCCCGCCCTGGGCCAAAGGCAGGCGCCAAACTGCTGCGCCACCCAGGGATCCCTACCATTTTTATTTTAAAAAAGAGAAAGTTCCATAAAATTTGACTCTAAAACAGAAGGAAGAGGGTTTTTTTAATGTTTACCTTTTTAAAAGATTACCTTTTTCTTAGGATTTTTCATGGGAAATTCAACTTTCAGTGCCATTCTAATCCATGAAAATGGATGAACTATGTAGTCAGAAAAAAAAAAACTATTTCATATACCAGCCAATGTATTTCTGTAATCCTCCCAGAGAAGATGATTATCAAACAGACCATTTCTTGCAAAAATACTTTCAATGTCTGATCTCTTACTTAGCACTTTATTTGCTGCTTCTCGAGACTGAACCTGGCACAGAGAAATTCTTAGCACTGGCAGCCCACAAACCCTGTGGATGTTGTGCTGAAGGAGAAATATTTGACTTTGCACCCTAAGCCCACTCTTTACTGTGGAGAAGCACCTTGTGCCAGTTCTCTCTGTGAATCCAAGGGTACCCTCATCCACTTCACCTGTGTACCTGTTGATCTTCATTATTTTTGACAGCTTTCCCACCTATTGTGTGGTTCAGGGTTTCTGATGTCTTATTTTTGTGGAAGATCACATTTGCACTCCATCTCTAGTTCTTCTTGTTGCTTTTGGGTAATTCTGAGAGGAGAAGAGGGATGACAGTTTACTCTCCTGATTTCAGTTCTAATTATCATAAGAAGGTGATTTGGTATGATGTTCTAATAGTCCTGGGAAGGAATGATGAGTGTGTGAACCATATCAAGAAAGGGAAGACAATGATGATAATGATAATGAGGAGTTGGTTCAGGGATTGATTGTTGTTGTGAGGGTGACTGGGTTAATGTGGCTTGGGTGACTGGATTAAAGGTGACATTTGACGAGATTAGGGATACAATCCTGAGAAGAAAATTCCAGTTGTAGATATGTGTATCTTATACAAACAGAAATTTTACTTTAAATCATATTCGTAACTCCGTGTTGTAAATAATGCCTCCCATGTATTGAAGGCTCACTATACTGTTTCCATGTGTAATGTAGTTGACACTTTAGATGCCTCCATGTGTAATTATCAAGGTAAACATTATAAGCTCAACAATGGTACATTCCACTTACTATCAATAACTGATTATAAGCATAGCAAGCTTTATTTTTCACCCACTTATGATGGCTGTTAAGCTCACGGCGGGGTGGGGGTCACCTGGGTAGCTCAGTGGTTGAATGTCTGCCTTCAGCTCAGGGCGTGATCCTGGGGTCCTGGGATCGAGTTCTGCATCGGATGCCCCACAGGAGCCTGCTTCTCCCTCTGCATATGTCTCTGCCTCTCTCTATGTCTCTCATGAATAAATAAAAATCTTAAAAAAAAAAAAAAGCTTTATACAATAAGCTAAAGTGAGCGTTCAGCATGTTGTAGAAAGAATTTTTTTTTTAAAATAAACTCACTAGAGGGGCTCCTGGATGACACAGTTGGTTGAACATCCAACTCTTGGTTTTGGCTTAGGTCGTGATCTCAAGGGTCGTGGAATCGAGCCCCTTGTTGGGCTCTACGCTCAGTGAGGAGTTTGCTCCAGATTCTCTCTCCTTCTCCCCATATCCCTCCCTGGCTCACATGCTCTCTCTCACTCTCTCTCTCTCTCTCTCTCTCTCTCCATCTCCTCCCCACCAAATAAATCAATAAACCTTAAAAAAAATTTTCACTAGAATATTCTTGAATTTCCAGTTAAATAAATGAAGAATAAAACAATGATGATTATAATAATCATCATAACAACAACAATAATAATAACAGCTATCCTTTATTATGTATCTGCTGTTTCCTGGGCCTTACAAATTGTTCCATAAACATCATCTCACTTAATCCCCTCAACAGCCCTTTGAAGTGAGTGTGATTAGCCAGACCGTTACAGATGAAGAAGTTAAATCTCAGAGTGGTTTGGTAGCTTGCCCTGGATTACAGCTACTAAATATCAGAACTAGGATTTTAACCCTCTTTCCATTAGGCTATATTGTCCATCTAAACTGTTTTACTTCATTTATTCTGATAAAACTCACTCTATAGTCATTTATGACTAGAGTCAGAAATGAAGTGATGATTATTGGCTTTAGAGAAGTATCTTCTTTTCTTCCTTTGGGTTTACATACACTTCTAAAGCAAACTATTTGGTCAAAATGATCTTTCACCAAACACACTATATGCCATAGTTGACTAATTATCCGTTCTTTACCAGAAATAATGTGTTCTGATATCTGCTAACCATAAGTATATTTAATTAATTAAGACTTTGGTTCATGTGACTTCCCATTCTGGAGCACCTTTTCTTGAGCAATATAGTTAACTAATAGAATGTAATATTATTACAATATTCAGAATCTTTTGTTCTTTTCCATATGAATAAATAGTATACCTTTGGCACCTAATGTGAGCAGCTCTTAATAACTTTAAAATAAGCAACAAATGACTAGAGTAATGAGGTTTGAGGCCCAACTTTTTTCTCTTATGGTATTGTAAAAGGAACTAAGTAGAATAATACAGACTAATTCCATTTATAAGGATGTAGGGAAAACGGAGGGAATACATAATTAATCCTGTTTATAAAATGAAAAAACGCAACATATGTAGCAACAAGAACACATCATTTTGAGCAGGTCTTTCTAGAACAGACATTCCATATTGTGTTCCTCCTTTCCCACAGTCATTGCCATGACAATCTGGTATGCTTAACAGTCGCTGCTGAGTAAGGGAGACTGTCTCTTCTAGGGGATCTCTGTGTCAGCCAAAAAACACAGCAGTCTTCTTTGGGTCTAGAAACAAGACACTATATGGAATGGACAGGATTTTTGCATTTTTCTCCCCATTGGAGGGATTTCTTATGAATTACTCTGTCCGTTTCTATTTTAACATTTCAGAAATCAGAATGAGGCTTTGGAGTGGATTTTTCTCTTCAAGTTAAGATTCTTTGCCATGTGATTGAAGACCTTGTCATTTCTAGATGTGACAAAATGTCCACAACTGAATATGAAAACCTGTTATTAAGAATTGAAATCCATTTCGATGAAAGACATCTAATAATGCAGACCATGTTTAATTCTCCATTTAAAAAAAAAAACATGATCCTTCATGTCATTTCATAGACCTATCCTACCGTAGTTTTAAAAATATGACTGTCTCTATTCAGCCGTGACAGAACCATCATTCATTCATTTCAAAGTCATAATTTGAGTGCCCGCCAACTTCTGAGTCCAAGAGGTTCTCTGATGTTGTGGGACTTCCAGACTAATTATAAGGGGACAGCATACAAGTAATTATGAAGTAACGTAAAAGAACACATTCATGAAATCATTAGTAGCATATGAATGCTAGTAGTGGAGTGATTCAGAGTGAGGATGGCATTTCACAGGGATGACTACTAGTAACAATAGATTTAAAGTCAATGAGAGAGACAACGGACAAGGAGTGGCAGAGAGGTGGGGAGACCATGTTCCAAACTCAAGAATCATAGGCACAAGAGCTGTAGATTGTGAAGAGCAGCGAGAAAGGGAGAGAATGAAAATGAATACGAATACTGGTGCTTATTTGGGGGGACAGCAAGGATAAATGGTTGATGGAAGTATCTGAATGTTGGATAAGGCAGCTTGATTTCAATTTAAAGGCTTTTAGTTACTGTAAGAGAGGAGATATCTCAGGAAAATCATGTTGAAGAAGATAATTGGAAAATGTTTTGGAAGCTGAACTGGCAGGGGGGCAGTCTGAAGCTCAGTGATGGTATAAAGGTATGAGGTGAGAACATGGTATTCTAAAAATGGAAATGATCAAGCAAATCTTAAATTATTTGTTTAGAAAAAAATGGCAAAGTTGGTAAGTTGATTGGCAGGACAAGTTTGGAAGCAGCCTCCTTGCGTTCAAAAATGTGTCGGGCTTCAGATCCTGGAGTATTGGGAGAATGAGGCCATGCTGATACTAGAAAATTGTTTGGTCATTAGTGCTGAGTTCAACAGGGCAGCAGTTTAGTTTCTAAGTATTATGGATGAGTTAGCATTGGAAGGGCCAAGTGAAGATTCTGAATATCCACCTGATTATAGAAATCATAAAATCACCATTTACAGTAGATGGGAGTAAGAAGATTAGATTTAGAAGAGGTGATCTACATTTAGAGTTGAGTCAGGGTGATAACTTTTTCAACGGTATGCCAGGCCTTTTCTAGACATGGGGAATACCAGATAAGCAAAGGCATAAGTTCTGCCCTCGTGCAACTTAAAACATAGCAGAAGGTAAAGCAGGTGAAACTTTGAAAGTCGGAGAGTTCCAAAAGTAGAGTGAACATTGTAGGAAGGGAGGAAAAACAAGAAAGAATTAAGCATTCTTCAAAACAGAAATTTGAATGTTAAGAAAAGCATCGCTTTTAGTATTTGAAACATCAAAAAATGAGAAACAATTTAAATGTCCATTAGCAGGACAAACCGTTCATAAGTAGGACAAAATTATACTAAAAATTTTGAGATATTAGGTAACCATTTGAAAATGAAATATCTGGGGAACCCCAGGTGGCTCAGCGGTTTAGCACCTGCCTTCGGCCCCGGGCGTGATCCTGGAGACCTGGGATCGAGTCCCATGTTGGGCTTCTTGCATGGAGCCTGCTTCTCCCTCTGCCTGTGTCTCTGCCTCTCTCTCTCTCTCTCTCTCTCTCTGTCTCTCATGAATAAATAAATAAAATCTTTTAAAAAAGTAAAAATAAAAAATAAAAAAATAAAATGAAATATCTACATGTGTTGGTGGGTATAGATGTCTGTATTGTATTTAGTGAAAATGGAAAGTGCAAAATGACTGATACTGACCTCATATTTATAAAATGAGAAAGATATATACAAAAATACGTTCACACAAATATATATATTTGCATATGCCTAGAAAGAGGTCAAACCCTGCACACTGAAGAACTGCTGGTAGGGGTTACATCCAAGTACAATCAGGAGGGGTAATAAATAGGGGAATTCAGTGCAGACTTCATGTATTTCTGAATTATTTGTATTTTATTATAATGGGCAAGCTTTTTTTTTTTTAACAGTTGAAATGTATATTAAAATAATTGTAGATTCACCTATAGTTGTAAGAAATAATACAGAATCTCATCCTGGAACTCTGATGCTATAAATGTTAGATCTTCTGTTGTCCCATAGGTCCCTGAGGTTCAGTTCTTTATTTTATTTTATTTTTTTGATCTGTTTCTTGCTGATGTTCACATCAGGTAAGTTCTGTTTATGTCAAGATCACTGATTATATTCCATGCAATACTTTTTCTACTATTGAGCCCATCCAGTGAGGGTGCAGGTCTTTTTTTTTTTTTTAATTTCCTTTATTATACTTTTCAGCACTATTATTAACATCTTTTAGATGCTGAGACTGAGCACTTTAAAATCGTAATGTACACTTCCTTACAGGGTAAAATCGGAAACAAGAATCATGAATCTTCCTATAGAAGAGGTAGAAACACAATTCTCAAAGGTGTCAGAGGGTTTCCTAGACTGAACCGTGCAAGAAGTTTCTAACTATAAAGAAGGTGGACTGCCAGGGTAGCTCCCAGGATAGCTAGCGAGAGTTTTGAATGTATTTCTTCATATCTCTTAGAAATGTTATAATTCAAAATATACATATAAATGATTAGTTGGTTTCAGATTACAGACCCAGTCACCACATTTGACAAGGAACAACTTTATTACAGAGGGAAATAGAAAGACTTAGTAATGAATTGGGTAAAGAGTTTAGTTCCATAGAACCTCCCAGGTCTGAGAGGAAGTAATTATGTACATTATGATGATTTAAAAGTATGTGTAATAGTGGATGCCACTTAAGTAACATCCAAGAATGGGGAAGACCTAATTCATCTTAATTAAGGCTCTTCATGGCTTGCCAGTTCTTTGAGGCATGGGTATCTGCAGACTTGCTGGCCAGAGTTGCAGAGAAGAAGAGCTTATTGACAAATTAGATGGCTGAATGAAATTATTGTATACAATATCCAGGGAGAGAGGAAATCATTGTCAAAGAGAAACAACCTGGGGCTCTAAGCTTTTAGCAATGGGGAGATTTAAAAGGTAATCATGTTGTGGTACCTAATGGGAAAAAAATGATTTCTTTTCATGGGGTGGCCATCTGGATGGAATGAGTGGGAAGATTTAATTGGAGAGAAGGTCATTGGGTTGTAGTCTAAGTACACTATGTGGAAAATAAGCAAGGATCATTTCTAAGAAGACAGAGTATGATCAGTGGTGTCGAAGGTAAAAGAAAACATAAAAAGCATGAGAATAATTGGGGCAGGTGTGGGAATTGGTATTGTTAGAGAACACTTTCATCCAAGAGAATGTGGGAATGGGAGCAAAGTTGTAAGGAAAACACAAGAAGGAGAAAAGACAGATGACACTCATGTTCTAAGTTGAGATGATCTGTGAAAAGTCACCTAGAAATAGCTCATTATTGGAACTCTTATGATCAATAAATGTTATCGGGTAATAGGAATAACTTAAAAATGCCAAAGACACAATTAAAGAAATTGTAGAGTAGGGAGTAGGATAACAGGCTTCAGGAAGGAAATGGAAAATAAGAACACAGGTCTCTCAAAAAGAAGCAAGGTGGAAGATCTGGAGCTCTAATAGACTTTGAATTTTGAAAGGCAGACATCTCTCCTCCCTCTGCTGTTAAGAGGAAGGATGAGGATAGGAATGTGCAGATGGCATGAAACCCTGGCATGCATAAATTAGAATTTTATTTTTCTATAAATTAATTTCTGTGCAATGGCCCATTTCAATATGGTGACAGAAAGCTCAAGCAGTTCAAGATCCCATCTTCCAACTTCCTGGTCCCCATTCACAGGCCACTGCTGAGGGATCCCTTTCTTCTGTCTGCCAACTACTCTGTGATTCTTCCATGACGTGCTAAGAAACCACGGCTCCACCATTATGCCTACCACAGCTCAGGAATCTCTAACGCATGTCCCTAGTACTGTCTGCCTAGATATACACACTCAGACATTCACTCTCTGGAGTTGTGCTTCTCCCCCAAGGTTCTGACCCAGGAGGTGCAGTGCATGGCTTCTGGGACTCTCTCAAAGTTCTGTTCCCCTCGGCTCTCTTCCATCAGTCCTTCATGTTTCTTGTCTGGAAGTGAAACAGCAGCATGGGGTGGAAGAGTATGTGCTACACTCATGTGACATTTTGCTGAAATACGTATACCCATCTGAAGTCCTTACCATTTCTACATGGATTGTTGCTCCTACAATCAACAAAGAAGATTGCCTTCCCCTTTCAGTGGGAGGTGGAGATCTCCATTTCCAGCCCATATCTTTCCTGAAGCAACAGACTTAAAATATCTTAGTATCTTGTGTGTACTGGAGAGAAGAGGAGATGGAATCAATTAGTTAACATTTCTAAAATATTAAAATACTACCAATACTAATGATGAAGAGAATGAGAGTTTATTATAGATCTGCTGGGAGCCAGGCATTTCTTCATTCCTAACAACTAATTTTTTAATGTATTATTGTTATCCCATTTTAAGGATGAAGAAACTGAGGCTATATGCGGTTATGTAAAATAGCTGTAGTCATACTGCTGGTCAGTGGCAGAGCCACTTTTCTCTGGACTGCACCTTTCACTCCTCCTCTAAAAGTAGAGTTGGAAGACAGAATGCAGTATGAACAATCTTCAGAAAAAGCCACAGTGGATAGCCTTGGTCTTGGTCAACCATAAATAAATATTGGTGGGGAGGTCTGACAGTGTTAGAGAAAGAGAGGCACTAGTAGTATCCAAGAGAGACAGAGATGGAAAGAAGTCCAAAAGTCGGTGGTGGCTAAAACTCTTGGTTGAGGGACACCTGGGTGCCTCAGTGGTTGAGCGTCTGCCTTTGGCTTAGGTCGTGATCCCAGAACCCTGGGATCGAGTCCATTATCAGGCTTCCCGCAGGAAGCCTGCTTCTCCCTCTGCCTATGACTCTGTCTCTCTGTGTGTGTCTCTCATGAATAAATAAAAAAAATCTTTATAAAAAAAATAAAACTGTTGTTTGAATTCTATTCGAAGCAGCATTGGAGTAGCAGAAGCTGAACGCATGGAGGGAAACTAGAACTGATTGTTGCTATGTCAGGCCTGTAGAGGAGAGTGAAGCATTTATGGCCCTAGAAGGGAGAGTAGAGAAGCAAATGATCATAACAACTAGCACAGGGTGATAAATAGAAGCTTTATGTTATTGAACATAACTGAACATCACTGAATTTGGGAGTAAAGCAGTACTCCATGATGAGGAAGTGAAGATGGAGGTTTAGCAGCATATCAGAAAGGGAAAGAAGTTTGAAACCACGGTGTTAGATCATCACTTGATATTACTTGCACATATGCTTATTGCCATCTGTTATACAATGGGTTTTAACCTCAAGTCAGAAGAATCTAAGGAACGTCCAGGGCTTGTTGGTCTGGAAACAAAATCAAACCAAATGGACTAGAGGGGTCAACTCTTTTTCTTCTCATTATATGTGGGAAGAGAGAAATTAAAAATCAAAGATTGTATAGAAGAAAGGTAATGACTTTCGAGTGTTGAGAGACAATTTCAAATGCAGCCTCAATCTCTTCTATATGCTCTTAAATGGAGGAATAGTTGTATTTGTTCGACTACTAGGTTGAGAGGCTTAACTAAAATTATGATCAGGTGCCTGGCCTGGAATCATGAACATAGGAACCCCACAAATATAATTCATTTTTCCATACCTCCATTTATTCAAACAAGTAGTTTTTGGAGCGGCTAATTTTCCTCCAGATAACGTATTAGTTGGCATCGGTCACATTTATGCTGCAGTAACGAACATCCCTCCCCCATGTCAGTTGCTCAACACCGCAAAAGTTGCCTTATCTCACTAACTCAAAGTCCGCTGCGTGTTTAGGTGGCTTTGCCTCCTCATAGCAGTCCAACTGCTTCACTCTTCTGACCTCACAGTCATCACACAAAGACCCCCACAAGGATTACTGCAGGAGACTAAGTGCTGTTCAGAACTGCTCTAAGATGCTTCTACCTGGCAGTGACACAAATCAGTCAGCGTCCAACCCATTGACCAGAAGGAGTTCCATAGCCTGCCCTATTGGGAGGAGTTGACCCTTGAATCTTCTGTGTGCCCAGAAGGGAAAAGAACCAGATACCGATAAACAGAAGTAAAGTCCCCCGCTGCTTGGCGAGGCACTGGGTGACTCAGAGTGAACAAAACAGACATCCTTCATCTGCCCCCCATGGGGCTCTCGGGCCAGAGTGCCACGCTGCTGGGAGACAATAGCGTGGGTAAAGAGCCAGGTTTCTGCCCAGGGGCTGCGAGGAACTAGATCAAAGAGATTGCATTCCGTAAGTATAAAGTAATGTGGGAAAATAGGAAAGGGTAACAGTTTAGTGTAAGTGACAAGTATGGAGAACTTAGAAATCCTCAATAAATATTTACTGAACGAATGTTAAATGAGGAATAAGAAGAAATTTAGCTCTACAAAACTAAACGGGAAAGGCAACAGAGAGAGAACAGATATAGGAAGAAAAAACACATGGAAACAGTTTATGCTTTTCAAATGTTCTGAATAATATTTGGGAATAAAAGCTGTTCTTGCTATATCTGCTGCTTCCAGTAAGACTGAAATATTTCCGTGCTGGTCGCTTCTGCCATAGTTGGGCTGCTTGAGGAACTCGTTCCCAGCCAGACTGTTTCATTCTTACCTATTCAAGAGTGAAGGGATTGTGGGAAGCTTGGGTTTTGACTCATCTTCAAGAATGTTTTGTGATCAATGGGCAGCTATCAAATGTAGAGGCGTCACAAGAAAGTAGAAATCATGCTGCTATACATACTGGAAATGGTACAAAGTTAGCCAGAGATCCGATGAATATGATTTTATGGCAAAATGTTTGGGAGGGGGGAGTAGAAATTCCTTAAAAGCATTAAAAATGATCCATATTGAAAAAAAAATCTTTGCTAAACAATAGAAAACATGGGGTGGAGAGGAGGAGGGAGAGAAAACTAAAACAAACCCCTGTTAACATTTTGGTGTGGTTCATCGCGACTTTTTTCTAGGCACACACACCCCTTTGTCTTATAAAAGCCGGTCATATGATAAGTAGTACTCTGTCATTTTCCTTTTACTTAACAGTATTTCTCGGTTTTCCATGTCAAGAGGTAAACTTCTATAGCATTATTTTTTTTTTATTTTTTAAAGATTTATTTATTTATTCATGATAGACATAGAGAGAGAGAGAGAGAGAGAGAGAGAGAGGCAGAGACACAGGCAGAGGGAGAAGCAGGCTCCATACAGGGAGCCTGACATGGGACTCGATCTTGGGTCTCCAGGATCAGGCCCTGGGCTGAGGCAGTGCTAAACCACTGAGCCACTCAGAAATCCCCAGCATTATTATTTTTTAAATATTTTATTTTCAAGTAATCTCTACATCTATTGCAGGGATTGAACCCCAAGATCATGAGTCACATGCTCCACCGACTGAGCCAACCAGGCTCTGTTGCATTATTTTCAATGCAATGTGGTATTGCCTATGTATCCAGATATATTCCTTTATCATCCCTCTAGGTTGTTCACAGATGGCTGCTACTACAAGCAATGCTGTTAAGAACATCCTCTACCTGGATTTCTAGACACCTCTTTATATTTGATAGGGTAACGTTTCTAAATTACTGGTGCAAAAGGCATCTACACTCTCAGGCTTATTATACATATTACCAAATTGCCTTCTAAAACACTGTTTCACTTTACATCCCTACAATGGATAAGATCAAAAGAGTGTTTAGGAGCCGGTAAATCTACAAGTATGGTTATAAAGACTTGAGTGTATTATTAAATGTGTGCCTAAGCTTCCTAGCTATGGGGAAAAGGGGCACTATGTGATTTTAATCCTGTATTCTATTTTTAATGCTTTGTGCTAAAATCATAAATATGAGAGCATCGCATTAGATTTCTTAGAAAGAAATTTAAGACAGATTGATGTACTCTGCTAAATGGGTTCGTTAATATCATGAATGCTGGGATAAATTCCGTGGATGACCCATATGGATATTTGGAATGTGCTCCTCACTCAGCAGAATTTATTGAGCTCTGCCATTGACTGTCATTCGTGCCCTGATATATGGCATTCTTTTCATCTTTTCATTGATATATGGCTGTGGCTAAATATCTGTACACAGCTTCTAAAGATCATCTGAATGCTAGGAAATTTCTCCTTTTTCTAAAGAGGAAACAGAAAAAAAACTTGAGCATAATTGACTAACTTTGAGGGACATAGATGAAATAAAGTATCTACTTATATATGATCTACTAATTTAGACATAAATAGTACTTTAAAGTGCATATCATGTAAAATAATTTTAGAAGTATTGCTCTTTTCCCACCCTTAAATTTCATGAAGCAGTTTCAGCCCAACTCCCCCTTCCGTGCATTCCTGACATCAGTATGGTGGGTGCCATCTTTTCAGGAAGCTGGCATGTTTCCAGCACCTGTCATCTGGAACCCTGTCTAAGCTGCTTGGGGTGCAAGACTTGGGAAACTGTCATCACTGGAAATCTTTTCCTTAGCTATAAAAACCCACTTGCTACTCACGATCTCCAATAACCACTTATTCTATTACTTTGTGTGTGTGTGTGATCCTTGAAATACTTGTTTTCAACAACATCCAACACTTTGAACTGTTAGGTCATGTCTCTCAAAATAATTACTAAGTCAATATTAAATTTCTTTGCTTCTGTTTTTTACCAGTCCCATCGAGTGAATGACTGCTCCCACTGTCCAAAACTGTCACCACTAGGTGTTGTTTCAGGTGAATGCAACTTCCCTAAACAGTGCTTTGTTCAAAATAAAGTAATTGAGAGAATGCCCAGTATTACGAGAGACGTTAGAAGGACTTTAGTATAAAATGCCTCTTTTTCCTGAGGGATAATTTTGGGGAAGAAAAATCTCACTTTACATTCATCCATACATTATAGTTTAAACAAGAGAGGGATTCATACAAATCTCTTTTGTGTTCATATGCAAAGTGACTGTTGAATATGAAAGCTTTTGTCCACCTATAAAAATATCTAAAGAAATGGTTGAACTGCTTTATTTTTCATTTAAGTAAATTGAATAAAAACATTTTTAAAAAATCAAAAGGATGCAGTAGGATTGTAATGCATTTATCTGGTACAGAAACACTGAAAATACAGGTTCATTAAGCCTGCTGCCTTGAAAACACTCATATTGGAATCTTTTAAGAACTACAGCTACTACCCAGTTAAATCTCCTCCCAACCCCAAACCACATTTATTTTAAGTTTAATACAAAATAAACAAACAAACAAAACAGCAGGAAATGTTTAAGACAAATATTCTCTTGAGGATCTATAGCCAAAATTTTTGGAACTCAAAATGAAAAATTTAGAGAATAGAGTGGCTAGATTTCCCTATAGTCTTACTCTCTCTTTAAGATATATTATGTTATATTGTTTCCATTCTTTTCATCTAAGCACTTCCCAGAGAATCAGGCTAAAAGAACATATTACAGATTAGGTGGCAGCTATTTGATTGATACGGTTGCAGATAGCATATGGTGTATTCTTTAGTTTCAAACTGTTTTGAGTCTTTGTTCTTGCCCACAGCATATACAGTATATATGAGAACTATCCAAAAACTTCCCAATGGTACGTGTATATAATATGCATCATTTTAAAAAGCGATCAACATGTCGCCGTTGCATTCTTTATTATTTGAAGTAAATCAAAGCAAGAGATACCGAGCTTAAAATAAGTTGTTAGAGAACTCAAATTCCGTAAGATCTTATAATTCCATAAGATGATAAGTGCTGTTTTAAAATGTTAATCAGAAGATGCATTTGTTTTTAATTCTTGATACTGAAAATATTGACTGAATTGTGAATTAACACATTTAGGGTTGCAGATGTCATTTTTCATGAGATTTCCTGAATGATGTAATTTTCATATTTCATATAGCAGTTTGATCAATTTACAGATTTATTTTACATAATTAGTTGGTAAATGAGAAATTCAATTGCTGATATATAACTATTTCTCTGTAATATAAAAAAATAAGTTAAAATTCTGAATTATAAATAAAAAAACAAATATTTAGAAGACATCTGGTCCACATCTGTCTGAAATAAGATAATTTAAAACAGTGCAATTAAATGCAAAAAATACTGAAACATTCACACCTTACAATGTAAAAAATAACTCATTTCATTTTAATGTGATTTCTTGAATTGATTTTTTTTTATTTTAGTGTCCTTTAGCCTCTCATTCTGTCACTATACAGAAGACTGACAAGCTAAACAAACAAAAATAATCCATGTTTTTCAAAGCTTCTACTAAATGAAAGAATTATCTTTATTACTATTCTTTTATGAGTTGGCTAACCTCCACTCCTGAGTTAATACTCAGCGGACTTAGACTCAGGCCTACCCCCTTTTGATGTATTTATAATTCTCCATTCAATTATTTAAAATGAGAGATTAGTGAGAGAGTCTGTAATCTTGCTCCCTAAATTGTGCGTTCCTTGTGGGCACAAAAGGGCTCAGTAAATGTGAGAGGAAGGTATTCAGACCCACGAAAATGAAAAACATCTTTGGTACATTCTCATGATCAGTAGAGAATCGTCCTTTGAAGACTGGTCTTTTCTTTTGTTAAAAACCCGTGTTAAGTGGAAAATTAACCATTTTAGGAGAAAGGAAAATACACTAGACTTTCTATAGTCTAACCAAAAAAATGTGAAAAACAAGATAGATGTCTCCTTTAATAAAAGGCTGCAGAGTCTTAAGATTTCAATAGAACTGGGTTTTGATTCATGAGAGAGAAGTTACATTCATGAAATCACTCAATGCGGATGCTACAATTTAAGGTTATAGGGAGAAATCTCTGCTCGGATGCCAGAGGCTCCCTTAACTAGCAATAGACCACGAAAGGAATTGATGCTGTGAAAAGTGAAAACATCGTTTCCAACACATACCCTAAGGTTTCACAAGTTATATTTTGTGTGTTTATTTCCAGGGAGCATGATAAAGATCCGGAGAGTTTTTTTAAGGTATTAATGCACCTTAAGGATTTAGGACTCAATTTCCACGTGTCTGTCCTTGGAGAAACCTTCACAGATGTCCCAGGTATCTCTTTTGAATTTTCTAACATGTAATTTTATAGATGACATAAGCTCTACAACTTAAGTATTAATCTCCATGTTTCCCTTTGTTAGAATAATCAAGATGAGCACTGTTAACCAAAAGATTATACGATGGCATTAAAGTGTGATTCAATTAAAAAAATACTTAAGTAAGCATTCTTTGATTTAAGTTGAGAACGTAAAGTCATCTCTTTTATCAAATATAGTTTATACAATGTAACTTGATGTAAATAAAATATATTGCTTTAGGCATCTTAACACTTAAGGAAAGTGGGAATTTGTAATTGGATATACAACCTCTCACCCCTGGGGTCACTGGTTTGAATCCTACTCGCATTGGTAATGGCTGAGATACATTACCATCTGTTAGGTGGACTGTGTAAAGCATTTTGGCATCAGACTTGTAATGTGGAGTAGCCTACAGTCCACATCTAGTTGTCATTGGCACATGCCTTTTTTATTGAGTTGATGAAACACAAAAATCTGAAGCTGATGGCAGTAGAATCTTCTCATCTCATGCCAGATGGAGCCTTTTCAGAGCCATTTCCTTCATCCTCATCCTCAGCGGGCATGTTTGGGTCAGTAAGATGAGCATCCTGACCCCTTTCATAGACACTTAGTGTTCATATTATTTGCACTGAGGAATAATTGACATACAATGTTATATTAGTTATAATATTATACTAGTACAATAGTGATTTGACATTCCTATATGTTGCGGAAACAGTTACCTCTATAAATCTAGTTACCATCTGTCACCTTCCAAAGTTAATACAGTATCATTGACTTTATCCCCCATGTTGTACATTACATCCGCCATGACTTACTTATTTTGTAACTGCAAGGTTGTACCTCTTAAACCCCTTCATCCCTATCACCCTAACCCCCCTCCGCTCCAGCAACTGCCAAACTGTTCTCTGTATCTATGAATCTGGGGTTTTTGTTTTGTTTTGTTTTGATTCCACATATAAGTGAAATCATGCAATATTTGTCTTTCTCTATCCGATTTATTGCACTTAGCATAATGCCTTCAAAGTCTACCATGTTATTGCAGATGTCAAGATTTCATTTTTTATGGCTGAGTAGTATTCCAGTGTGTGTGTGTGTGTGTGTGTGTGTGTGTGTGTGTGTGTGTCACGTCTTCTTTATCCATTCATCTACCAATGGGCATTTAGATTATTTTCATATCTTGGTTATTGTACATAATGCTACAGTGAATATAGGGGCACATACATCTTTTCAAATTAGTATTTTTGTTCTCTTTGGATAAATACCCAGAAGTGGAAATTGCTGGATAATATATTGGTTCTATTTTTTATTTTGTGAGGAACTTCCATACTGTCTTCCATTGTAGCTACACCAACTTACATCCCCACCAACAGTACCTGAGTGTTCTCTTTGCTGCACATCCTCGCCAACATTTGTTACTTCTTGTCTTTCTGATAATAGCCATTCTGACATGTCTAAGGTGATATTTCGTTGTGCTTTTGATTGGCATTTCCCTGATGCTTAGCATATTTTTCATGTGCCTATTAGTCATCTCTCTGTCTTCTTTGGGGAAAAAATGTCCACTTAGATCCTCTGCCATTCTTTAATTAGATTGTTTGGGTGTTTCTGTCATTAAACTGTACAAGTTCTTTATGTATTTTCAGTATTAACCCCTTATTGGATATATGACTTACAAATATCTTCTCACATTCATTGGTTGCCTTTCCATCTTGTTGATGGTTTCCTTTGCTGTGCAGAAGTTTTGTAGTTTGATGTAGTCCCATTTGTTTATTTTTGCTTTTGTTTCCCTTGCCCCTTGAGTCAGAGCCAGAAAAAACTGTTAAGGCTGACATCAAGGAGCTTACTGCCCATGTTTTCATCTAGGAGTATTATAGCTTCAGGTCCCACATTTGAGTCTTTAGTCCATATCGGGTTAATTATTATGTGTGGTGTCATAAGACAGTGCTCCAGTTTTATTCTTGTGCAGGTAGCTGTCCAATTTTCTCAACACCGGTTGTTGAAGAGTCTGTTCTTTCTCCATTATATATTCTTGCCTCCTTTGTTATAAATTAATTGACGAGATGTGTGTGGGTTTATTTCTGGACTCTGTATTCTGTTCTATTGGTCTATGTGTCTATTTTAATACTGATACCATGCTGTCTTGATTTCTATAGCTTTGAAGTATAGTTTGAAATCCAGGAGCGTTATTCATCCAGCTTTGTTCTTCTTTTCCAAGATTATTTTGAGCATTATGTTCTTTTGTGGTTCCATATGCATTTTAGAATTATTTGCTCTAGTTTTGTGAAAAATGTCATTGGAATTTTGATAGGATTTGAACTGAATCTGGAGATTTCTTTGAGTAGTTATGGACATTTTAACAATGCTAATTCTCCTAATCCATGAGCATAGAATAACATTCCATTTATTTGTATCTTCTTCAGTTTTTTCACCAATATAGTTTTCAGTCTACAGATTTATCACCCTCTTGGTAAATTTATTATTGGGTATTTTCTTCTTTTTGATGTGATTATAAATGGAATTGTTTTCTTAAATTCTATTTCTGATAGTTTGTTATTAGTGTATGAAAATGCAACAGATTTGTATACATTAGTTTTGTGTCCTGCATCTTTACTGAATTCATTTATTAGTTCTAACAGTTTTCGGTGGAGTCTTTAGAGTTTTCTATATATAGTATCATGTCATTTGCAAATAGGAACAATTCTACTTCTTCTGGTCCAATTTGTATGACTTTTTATTTCTTTTTCTTTCCTTATTGCTGTGCCTAGTGCGTCTAGTACTATGTTGAATAAAAGCAGCTAGAATGAGCATTCTGTTTTTTTTTTAATATTTATTTATTTATTCATGAGAGACACAGAGAGAGAGAGAGAGGCAGAGACACAGGCAGAAGGAAAAGCAGGCTCCCCACAGAGAGCCCAATGTGGGACTTGATCCCGGATCCTGGGATCATGCCCTAAGCCGAAGGCAGATGCTCAACTGCTGAGCCACCCAGGTGTCCCTAGAATGAGCATTCTTTTCT
The DNA here is from genome assembly GCF_048164855.1 of Canis lupus baileyi. Taxonomy (NCBI): domain Eukaryota; kingdom Metazoa; phylum Chordata; class Mammalia; order Carnivora; family Canidae; genus Canis; species Canis lupus. Next base: position 51,126,787 of record NC_132857.1, on the reverse strand, counting down.
TAATTCTGACCTTAGGCAATTTTTTTTAAGAACTTATTTTTAAGCATTTCCACACGCCAGCGTAGGGCTCAAACTCTCACAACCCTGAGATCAGGAGTCACATACTCTATTGACTGAGCCCGCCAGGCACCCTTGATTCTGATCTTAGAGGAAAAGCTTTCTACTTTTTAGTTTTTGACTGTTGGGTATGATGTTAGGTTTGGGTTTGTCATATATGGCTTCTATCGTGTTGAGGTACATTTCCTCTATACCCCTTTGTTAAGAGTTTTGTAAATGAATATTGAATTTTGTCAAATGCTTTTCTACATTTATTAAGGTGATCATATGATTTTTATTTTTCATTCTGTTGATGTAGTATATTACATTGAATGCTTTGCAGATGGAACTTACTTTGCATCTGTGGAATAAATCCCACTTGATCATGGTCTATGATCCTTCTAGTGTCTTATTGGATTCAGTTTGCTAATATTTTGTTGAGAATTTTTGCATCTATATTCATCAGGAATATTGGCCTATAATGTGTGTGTGTGTATGTATTATCTTTCTCTGCTTTTGGTATCAGAGTAACGCTAATCTCACAGAATGAGTTCAGAAGCTTTGGTAGGAAGTATGATAGAATAGGACCAAAGTATGGAGGTTCTTGATAAACAAAGTAGATTAGGTAAAAGTAAAAAATAAGCAACCTAGATCATGAACAGGAAAGAAATGTGATAAAACTTGTATTTTAGGAAGCTTTATCTTTCAGTGGTATGTAGGCAGATTCACAGTAAGATACTACAGTGGTAATCCAAGTGTGATTCTTGAAGTGGTGGCTGAGAGATTAGTGAGAGGGATGTATGACAGAGATATTCTCGAAGAACCCACAGAAGAGAATTTGGAAGATGGATAGCTGTAGAGAGAAGGAAGGAAAATTCTGCTCATTTGCAGAGCTGGTGAGTTTTGTTTGTGGCAGCATGGAGGTGTTTGTGGATGGACTGGGAAGTGTCGCTGGAGGAAGTCCGTAAGCAGAAGGATTCTTGGCTCGTTTCACTATTAGGTAGTTTTAAGCCACCACTACAGAAAAGACTAGGATTTTATTCATAGGGCTATGTTCTTGGGATCACAGTGTCCCTTCCCACACTTAACATTGAGCTACTTAGAGCAGGATGGAGGGTTAAAAGTGGGGTGGGGAACCCTAAGGGCCCAGATCCTAAGTGCTCAGTCGTTACAGATCTAATCTTATTACTCAACTGTGGCTTGACTGTAGCATATTGTTCTTACTGGCACTGTAGGAGGGGAATTCCACAGTGAACAAGACTCAGTCTCCACCTTTAGGGAACTCTGTTTGGGCAGACACTTCCATACCATTAACAGGTACCTAATATGCTGTGAAATAAGTAGGGAATTCTGTAGAAGCCCATAGGAAGGGGTGTCATGTTATCTGTGATATTTTTAGTCTCAACGGGGGCTCCTTCTGCCTTAGCCCCTGGTCCACCTCGATCATTCCAAATGTGAGTCAGCTTTCTTCATGGCTACAGCACTTTACCTTGCACATGAGAAGGGTACAAGTTGTTGTATGGACAGATGAGCCCAGTAGCTTTCCAGCTTGTGTTCCTAGAAAGCCACCTTGCCCATCTTTAAAGTTTTCCTAACAGGCTATTCTGTGCATTTTCATGTTCTTATCATTGTTTGGTTTAACAAACACTTACATTGCACTCACAGTATCCCAGGCATTGTTCTGAGTGGTTTACAGATATTAACTCAAACTTCTCATAACAGTCTTGTTCATTATTACTATCTCCATTTTTCTCAGATGGTGAAACTGAGGCAAAGAGAAATTAAGTTAGGCCACATAGCTAGGTCATACTTTTCACCACTATGCTAATGGCTTTCTGAACCATTTCTCTAAATTGAAAGATTTTTTTTTCCCACAACTCACTTTCCAGCACTTTACCAAAAGGTTACCTAGCAAGCATACATTTCTTCGCCTCTCTTCTGGATGCTACATTCGTGTATCTAAAATCCATACCATAAACCAACTTACATACTCTGTAGCATCAGCCAGAGTATGTACTCTCATGCTATTAACATTTATAAGGAAGTGGTTTTCTTATAAATAATTGCAATAATAATTATGCTATTAGTTGCTACTGTTTATTGACAGTTTGCTTCTTACTTGACCTTTGCCACGTGACTTACTATAATGTTCATGATAAGCCCAATGGAGTAGGCATTATTATTATCCCACTTAATAGGAAGAGAGACTGAGACTCTGAAGGCTTAAGTCATTTTGATTGCACTGCCTGTGAGTTAAACTTTTCTCTTTCACATACAAGCCTTGATGTATTGAAACCAAAAAAGGCTTAATATATGACTGTAGGACCACTTTATTAGCCTTTTTTTTGCTTTATTTATTTATTTACTTACTTTTTAAATAGAGATAGACTTATATATAACATTGGGTAAAAAATAAAAAAACATTGGGTAAGTCTAAGGTGTCCATCATGTTAATTTGATACATTTATGTATTATGATATGGTTACCACTATAGCTTTAGCTAACACCTCTATTGTGTCACATAATTATCATTTCTTTTTTATGATGAGAACATTTAAAATCTAGTCTCTTAGCAATTTTGAAGTATGTGATATAGTATTGTTGACTCTTAGCACTGTGTTATGCATTAGATCTCCAGAATTTATTCTCTTTAGTTGTAAGTTTGTGCATTAATTTCTTTGTCTCCAACTTCCTTCTCCTTCTCTCTCCATAGACGTCTTGGGGAACTCTAGCATGATATTCATTCTAGTAAGTTTTACTGCCCTTTTGATGAAACAATCTCCCTTAAATTTCTTTTGAAAATGTTAAAACTATAATAGAACAACTTTGTAGAGTCTCCATGCTATTGATAATTTTAGACTGTGTTTATTATTTTCAAATTATACTATCATAAAGTATGGTAGACTAAGATTTTAATTTATAGATACATTGTCTATAGCTCTGTTGTGTCATCCTTTCATTTTACAAGAGTAGAGAGGTCTAGCACAATGACTCTTCCAGGTTCTCAGAGTTTGGCCCTGTGGGTGAGATAGGCAGGAGTTAATGGCAAGGTGGGGAGTCAAACCAAGGAGTCAGTCTCCTCATCCCTACTTGCTTCTATATGTATTCAGTAAAGGCTTTATAAATATCTTACCTGTGCCAAACACTATGGTAGACACTTAGGATTGAAATGGTGAATAAAGCAGATGTGTTGTGATGTTTGCGACTTGTCATCCCATACAGAGCTTTATTCATCACTTACTAGAAGATTCCTTAGAAACACCAAAACTATCATTCCTTAAACACTTAGCATATGCCAGGTACTGTTCTAAGATCTTTATGCATTACCTCACTTACTCTTCACTATTGTGATTACCATTTTACTGCTGAGAAAAGTAAGACACGGGAGGTTAAGTCGCTTGCCTGAAACCACCCATCCAGCCAATTATGAAACCGCATTTCAAACTTTGTCAGTTCACCTCCAATACCATTGTATATTCTACGTGGAAGCCCACAGAATCATCTGTGTTTTAAAGATACCCCAAATAATATTTGGCATACATTTAGTGTTCAATAAATACTATTCAAATAAATGGAAGAATGAGTCTGGCATAAGAGAACAATACAATTTACATACCATATCAGGTATGTAGAAATCTACATAGAAACTCTTTTCAAGTACTGGAGAGTTAGTGACTGAAAATAGAGAACCCTAAGACTTAAGGAAGTTCTCAGTGGTCTTATAGGAGACCTTGATTTAATATAAATCTATTTTTCAGTCTTCTTCTCATCTTTCAGCTCTTACATCAGTCTTATTTTGACTATTAGTTTGCTAAACTAACAGACCACCTTAAAATCTCAATGGCTTGAAACATAAGATTCATTTCTTACTCACACTATATATTTATTGCTGGTGGGCAATAGTGTTCTACTCATTATGGTCATTCAAGGACCCAGCCTTGCAGAGAGATCCAAGCAACCACCATCTCAAACACTGCCAGTTACCATGCCAGGTGGAAGAGAATGCTAGGAGATCCTCCCATTAACAATTTAGTGCTCTTTCCTAAAAGTGACATAAGTTTCCACTCAACACATTGGCCAGAACTTGTTGCAAGGCACTTGCAATGGGGGGGGGGGGGGGGAGGCAGGAAATGCAATCCTGAATTGAGCTCAGAATGGGAAAGAACAGAAATATTTGATGAATATTTTGACCATTAATGACCACCATAACTCTTTAACATGCATCATGATCTGTGGCTCATCTGAGAGAAAACCAAGCCCATCCAAGATGTCTGACTTAATCTGAGTGAGTCTATCCCCAATGAGTAGAGAACTCCTAACAAATATTAGAATACTCCCCCACAGTCTTCTTGCTAGAGACAACCTAGCTGGTGTCTGAAGACACATCTAGCTACCATGTACCATAAGGCAGATCAGTATGAAGTCAAATTGGCCTCAGTGAGAATGGAGTGAATTATCAATTAGAGGTGACCTAGCATTTTGAAAAGGTTATGTAGTATCAGACATGAGTAGTTTTGCCCTCTACCCCCAAGGGATATATGACAATGTCCAGAGACCTCTTAGTTGTTACAACTGCTCGGGGTAGGGTGATACCAGTAGTGGTTAGAGGCCAGGGATGCTGCTAAACATCCTACAACACACAGGACAGCCCCCCACAACAAAGAATTATCCAACCTAAAATGTCAATGATGCCAAGATTGAGAGACTCTGATTTATAGGAATTGAAGTCAGAAGATCAAGTTTAGGCTGGGTCCTATAGCTTTCTCCATTAATGTCAGTTAATCCATCTATACAAAGGAGGAGATGGGAAAGAGAAATAACAATAAAACCACCTGCCCTACCCACTTCAGTGAATTATAATGAGGATTTCAGCACAATTAATTTGGGGTAAAGTGCTTTCTTAACTACCAGGCAGATTTTGTTATAGAATTCATGGACTTCCCTTCAGTATATGGAGGGAGTCTTTAATTTTGGATCCAAAGAAGACATTAATGATGCTAATCCTTAAAAGTTTATTTTTCACATTATTTTAATTATCTTTAATCCAGAAAATTGAAAGCTTATTCTGTTACATAAAGCACCCATCATTTTACAAATTTTGTAAAATTTCCATTTTACAAATGAACCAAAAAACCCAGAAGCCCTTCAATGCAAATCTTTTAGTTTTCACCAGTTCTCATGACAGGGTCACATTGTTAGCCTTTGATGGTTAAAAAAAAAAAAAAGCAAATGCTTAAGATATCAAGTCAATGGAATGTGTTTGTGTACTTAATAATTTCCCACAAATGATAATTCTAAACAAAAAAAAAATTTATTTTTTATTTTTTATTTTTTGCTGTGAACAGCCAAAGCCTCACAGCAGGGCTCTTCTTTCCCTACTGCAGACATGGTGGGAGAAGGAGTTTTAGCTTTAGACATTGGGGAACCAGAAAGTTTTCGAGGAAAGTAAAAACCTGAACTACAGTTTTGGCAGATAGAAATCCTTCTGGTTCACCTTTAATTTGAGGTTAAGAACAGTATGAGGGAAACTTCTGGTTAGTATCTGGCATGACAATGGTTATTACTGTGATCTTGGCATATTCTTGCTCCTTAGTTCTGGAGTCAAATGTTGGATGATTATATAACATTTCCCTTCCCTCTCATCTCCCTTTTCACTCCCAGCTGCAATCTCATTTTCAGAAGAGCAGCTACACTAAAGGGGGTGGGAGGAGAGATGTAGTAAAAAGTTTCTAAGAATGCAAATAGCTTATATCAAATTAATATAAAGGTATAAAATTTCACTACAAGGCAAGTCTACAGAAGGAAAGCTTATAAATATGTGGATTGACTTTAAATTAAAATATTATTACATATGAAATGAAAGAAATGTGCCAATAAAATTGAATAAACTCATTCTCTCTAGACCATACCATTATGCAAAACTTTCCTTCTCCTTTTCTTTCTTTTTTTTTTTAATGTTATTACTACCTACTTATTTCCTTAACATAGAATAATTTACTGAGTTCCTATCATGGTCTGGCACCTTGGATGCCAACAGTAGAAGATGTGGTTCCTGCCCTCTAGAATCTTATTGTCTGGGAAGCAAAAATGTTTTTATAACCATACCCTTGGTTAAATTGGAACATTTGCAAATAATTTTGAATATATTACTTGATAACCCTTACAGTAATGTAGTAGACACTCAACAAGTATTAGCATCTCAAATGTATAGCTGAGGAAAATGATTTATGTTGGCGTCACTTCAGTAACATGGATCTGAGGTAGATTTTCAGTGGACAGAGCCACCTTCTTATAAATAAGTATATAGTTACTTTCCCAAAAATATGAGTGGGGGAATCAGTTTCCCCAGAATATGATTTAAAACAGAAGTTGTCTGTCTCTCCGTCCTTTGCTGAAGAAAACAACAAAATATAATGGGAAAGTAAGGAAGGTTCTATAAATGTAGAAATAAAAGCTTCTGACAGGAAATAATAAATATTCCAATAAAAATGGCACTATCTCTTAAGATAACTTATGAATTTAACAAGATTCCAATAAAGATGCAAAAATATTACTTTAAATATCTTTACAGAATACTTCTAAATTCATATAAAATAAATAAATGTGCAGAGTACCAAAGAATTCTCTAGTAAAGAAATAACAAAGGGAAACATGCCCTACCATATTCAGAACATGTACGGAGGGATAACTTTTAAAACAATACAAGGACGCCTGGGTGACTCGGCGGTTGAGTGTCTGCCTTCGGCTCAGGGCGTGATCCCGGAGTCCCGAGATCGAGTCCCGTATCAGGCTCTCTGCGTGGAGCCTGCTTCTCCTCCCTCTTCCTGTGTCTCTGCCTCTCTCTGTGTGTCTCTCATGAATAAATACATAAAATCTTAAAAATAAAAAATAAATAAAACAATACTTTACAAATTCAAAAACATGAAAGTAGAACGATGGACAAAAAGGGAATTCAGAAATAAAACTCAATTTGTATATAAATATCCAACAAACTTAGGATAACAAAAATTAATATATTTATTCCAGCTCTAAAATATAATACTATTAGTGAAAGCAAGAAATTAAATAAACAGCCAGTGCACCAAAAAAAAAAAAAATTCATGGAAGAAATTAAGTATAGATTTTAAATATACACTATAGATAAAAGATTTACAGAAGCATCAACATATCATAAGCACAGTAAATTACTGAACTCTTACTCTGTGCCCAGTGCAAGGCAGGGCTTTTACTCTGGTAGTCCATTTGAGTCCAGGGAAGACACGAGGGAAGACACGAGGGAAGACATGAAGGTTTAAGTTCAATAACTTGCCCAAAGTCACACAGCTAATAGCAATAGAGATAATGATATCCAAAGAAATCAACCTTAAGTCAAGTTTTGGAGGAAAAAAAATCTAATTTTACCAGTAACAAGTCAGTATAAATAGAGAGAATATGAGAGGGCAGTTGCATGGGCCCAAGAATAAAAGTAAAAGCATATCCTGATAAGCCAGTTGATGGAGAAACGTCTGCATGTACGGTGATGGCAATGTAAGATATTTTTCCTATATAAGTTACTGTTGCCTTTGTGTGACTGGATGATTCTGCATCAAAGAATACATCCCACGGTAATGCATCCTATGCCTTGCCCTGCTTCCTGTTCCCTCTCTCCCAGTGGGTGCCCCTTAATCTTCTGGCCCCTTGAATCCCACAAAGCTTTCAGATTGATCTAAGGCATCTGGACACTTTGGGTTCAATTTATGTACCCACTGTTATAAGAGTTCTTTCTAAACCCAGACCATCTGAGAAGAGAGTCACAGTAGTACAAGAGTGATAGACATCTATCTCCTAGATTTTCTGCAGGATTAATTGCAATTTCCTTTGTGACGAATGAAGTTCTTCAAACTTCAATCCCAATTGAATCCCTTATGAATTCCGGTTCTTCTTTGCCATGCCCTGAATACGTCTGTGCATTTACCCACCTCTATGTCTGGTGTTACTTGCTGAAATTCCATGAAGGTGGTATTTCCTGGAGTATAGCTCCCAACACGTCTCTCAAGAAATTCTCCTCAAAAATTGTGACTGTGAAAACACGACTGGAGAAAAATGCTGTTTCATTTTCGTAAACAAGAGTCCTCAAAGTTTATGAGAAATGTGCACTTGGGGGAAGACTTAAGGAAATAGATTAATTAATTATGAATGGGAAAAGGTCAAGACATTGATGAGCCAATAGGAAACTAGAAGCAGACCCTAATTTTAAAAGCCTGTACATGTATTTTTTTTAAAGATTTTATTCATTTATTCATGAGAGACAGAGGGAGAGAGAGAGGCAGAGGGAGAAGCAGGCTCCATGCAGGGAGCCCAACGTGGGACTCAATCCCGGGACTCCAGGATCATGACCTGGGCCAAAGGCAGGCGCTAAACCATTGAGCCACCCAGGAGTCCCCTGTACATGTATTTTTAAAAAATATTTTATTCATTTATTCATGAGACACACACAGAGAGAGAGAGAGGCAGAGAGAGAAGCTGGATCCCTGCAGGGACCCCGATGTGGGACTCGATCCCAGGACCCTGGGATCACGACCTGAGCCAAAGGCAGACTCTCAACTCACTGAGCCACCCAAATGCCCCAAACACCTGTACATGTATATATGACAGAAGGTTGATAGATAGGGAGTCTTAGAATAGGGCTTGTGCACCTTGCTTTGGGATTTTATCCTTTTGAATTCTTGTAATTGTAAATGGTCATGATTAGGAGTGTCATATGGTCAAAAAAAGATGTTCCCCAATAACAACAGTTGCTTGACGATGGCAGAAGGCCTGCCTGTTTTACAAATTCATGTGTCCCCGCAGTGTCTTATCAACCCAGGAGTCTCTTGACAGAAAACAGGATAGGGAGTGAATATCTGGATCCAACTAGTGAGCTTTTCCAGCTATATCTCTCCTGGCCTAAACTGTTAGGTTTGTAAAATAGAAACCATTCCAGATATAAGTACGATGGAATGAATTCGATCCTGGAATGTAAAAGGCTCAGGGTCCCCTTGCAGGTCTGCCACTGGTCAGCCTTGCCACGTCTTTCAGCCTCTGTTTACTTATCCATAAAATAAAACCACTCAAAAAAGGGATCTTGGGATTAGGATATGTGGCCTTTTTTTTTTTTTTTTTAAGATTTTATGTATTTATTCATGAGAGAGGCAGAGACACAGGCAGAGGGAGAAGCAGGCTCCCTGCAGGAGCCCGATGCGGGACTCGACCCCAGGACCCCAGGATCACGCCCTGAGCTGAAGGCAGATGCTCAACCGCTGAGCCACCCAGGGATCCCATATGTCGACTTTTAAAATGAGGTGGATGTCCCACCCCCGAGGGAATTTCACATAGTGACATGTTCTGGGGGGAAAAATCTCATCTAGTGACACTTTCTTATTGTGAAAACAACAAGTATAATAATTCTGCTTTTTTTTTTTTTAAGATTGTATTTATTTATTCATGAGAGACACAGAGAGAGGGGCAGAGACAGGGGCAGAGGGAGAAGCAGGCTCCATGCAGGGAGCCCCGTGTGAGAGTTGATCTCCAGACCCTGGATCCCACCCTGAGCAGAAGGCAGATGCTCAACCGCTGAGCCACCCAGGCGTCCCATTATAATTCTGCTTTTTCAAAACATATTTTATTCCTTATCATCCTGATATCTGTCTGTACACCGAGCCCCAACTCCCACCCTCAGGCAGTTGAGAACCATCGGCCGAGGCTGTCACAGTAGTTCCAGCCACCCTCATGGCTGACTGAAGTTGCCCAGTGTTCCATCCTATAAGCCTTTGCTCACTTAAAAGCTTCGTGCATCTCGCCCTCCCTTTTCTCCTGCCCTTATCAAGTTAAGTAGAGGGTCATTGATCTGGATTTCTCAGGGTGATGTCAACTACCCTCCTAGCCTTACTTCAGTCCTTACAGGAGTGTCCCCTGAAGGTAGCTCACGTGTCCCTACTCCACCTGTCAAACTCCAGCCCATCTTCCGTGACTCCTCTCGCCCACTTTCCCTGACCTCTAAGACGGTTATGCTACCTCCCCTCTGTGAACATCCATGGGACTTTATTCATACTCAGCTACATACTTGTCGAACTTCAGTAACTTAGAGGGTGCTTGAGGATGGTGACTGTATCTTATACAGCTTATTATGACCCAAAGATCCTAACAAAGCAACGTCTGCAAACGTTTCACTGTGATCCACACCGAGCTATATATTTACATTGGGACCTAGTGTATACATGTGTGTAGGCATATTTATAATTGAAACAAAGCTTTCGGGGTGCCTGGGGGGCTCAGTTGGTTAAGCATCTACCTTCGGCTCAGATCAAGATCCCAGGGTCCTAGTTTTTTTTTTTTTCTTTTTTTTTTTTTAATTTATTTTTAATGACTGAAAGAAATCTAAAACAGCAGCTTCTGGAAGAACCACTTGTTCTTGTCGGTCTTGTACCTCTCCTCGAACTTGACCTTGGCCTCTCGTCGAGCCTTGCGTTTAAGAGCAGGGTCTCTGGAGACATCCTTGTTGAAGACAGTTTTGTCCAAGGGGATATCCACAGAGTACCTCGTGGGCATGAGGTGATGGTAGTTGTAAACTTTCACAAAAGCCTTGATCTTGGACCTCTTGGCGATGGAGCCCCACCGCATCTGGCCCTCTGCCCAGCGGGGAGCCTGCTTCTCCTCTCCCTCTGCCTACCGCTCTGCCTACTTAGGCTCCCTCTCTCTCTCCCTGTCAAATAAATAAATAAAATCTTTAAAAAAAGGAAAGAAAGCTTTCATACCATAACTCATATTCTTAGCGCCTTTGATGATGCACTCTGATACGTCGTTTCTTTTCTGTTCTGTTCGTT